>NC_057812.1:518165368-518174994 GCF_018294505.1 Triticum aestivum
GTTAGGGTAATCACGGTACTCCTCGGGAACAGATCCTGTCGCAAAGGACATCGATACACAAGCATCACCAAACAATGTGCAACAATATGATGCATGCATGAAACATGGCAATATGAGTGTGTTGGGCTAATGCAACTAAACCAGAAGGGTTTGAACAAATTTGAATCAAAGATTCAAATTTCAAATTCAAATATGGCCTTTTAAAGTGCTTTTCCTTGTTCTGCTTAAAACATCAATTTAACTTGTTTGATCATGCATGAAAATAGTACAGATGGATAGATTGGATTTTTCTGATCATTTTTCATATATAATTTGTCCAATTTGGAGTTACAGAATAAAAGTTATGAATTTTGGAAGTTTAATTAATATTCTGGAATTTCCTGATTTAATTTAAATCCAGAAAATCAATTACTGCGTCAGCCTGACGTCAGTGTGACGTCAGTGGTCAACTGTGGCTGGCTGAGGTCAAACCTGACGTGTGGGGGCCACACGTCAGTGACAGGGGGGGTTAAACAGATTTAAATTAATTCTAATTACTAATTAGTGGCGCTGGGGCCCACTGTCAGTGTCAGGGGGGGGGTTGACTAACAGTAGTTAGCGCTAACCTAACCATCTGGCCGACAGGGCCCACGCGTCAGTGACCCTGGGGGGTCAAACCCCAGGTCGGTCAAGTCAAACCCCACCGGCGACATGACGCCGGCGAGATCCGAGACGGCGGCGAGAGTGCTTTTTGCCATTCCGGCGACCAAATGGACGGCGGAAGGCATCTACGTGTTGCTGAGGTTGAGCCGCGTCTATTGGTGGTGGTGGTTGGGCTCGGGGTGGCCAGAGTTGACGGCGGCGAGCTCGGCTGCGGCGGCCGGAGTTCGGGTGCGGTCGGGATCAGTGTTGCAGGGGGTTTGGGGAGGCGTTGGTGCGTTCTACGTGCTCCTGGTGATGTGTGGAGCACGATGGTGTGCTCGGTTGGGCGCTACGGCGACCGTGGCCACGACGGCGACATCGCCGGCGGCGTGGAGCTCTCGGTCGAGGTGGAGCTAGGGCCTAGAGGTCGAGAGAGACCAGGGAAGAAGGGGGAAACGATCCAGGAGCTCACCGCGGAGCTGCAGGGATGGTTAGCGGGCTCGGGGACGCGCTGGTGACGGTGAATTCGACGGCGACGACGGTCGGAGTCCGAAGAGGGGAACGGCGACGTGGCGGCGATGCAGGGCTTCCGGGGACCCGTGGAGCGGTGGGGAGGAAGAGGGAGTTGTGGCGGAGCTTCTGAGCTAGTCGGGGGAGCGAGGGGTGGTCGGAGACGACTGCTACGGCGAACGGTGGCGACGGTGGTGTTCGGCCGTGTGAGAGAGAGAGAGCGAGGGAGAGGAAGGAGAGAGCCGGGGAGAGTGAGAGAGAGCAGGGGGGATCGGGACGGGCTGCGGGCGTCGTCCACGCGGCCAGGAGGGCGTCGGCAAGCAGGAGGTGGCCGCGCGGCCGCCCGCGCGCGAGCACGCAGCAGCTTCGGGGCGAGGGGAGGAAGACGACGGGGAGCTACAGTGCTGGGCTGGGTCGGTTGCTGGCTGGGCCGGCCAGCTGGCTAGGCCGCACAGGGAAGTCTTCCCCTTTCTTTTCTGTTTTCTGTTTTTATTTAATATATCTGCAACTTTGTTGAATTAAATAAATACCTAGGCAACTTCAAAAATCACCAAACTATTCCTGGCCCATAGTTGGATTATTTCCAACATGAAACATTTTAGTTTGGAGATATTTGAGCATTTAATTATTTTATATTATTTTAAATGCTCAAATTCAAATATTTATGATTTAATTCAAAAACCCTGGGATGGCCTAGGAAAATGTGCACCATTTTTGGCAGAGGTTCTGAACCAAGACAAAAATGATGGGCATTTTAGAAGGGCATTTCAGGTTCATTGAAAAATTATTTTAGTAGCCCTAGTTGGTTTCAGAGGGGACTGGGGGTTCTGTCATCCCCATTTCAAGTTTCTGATGAATGAGTAAACATGATGCAACACTCTAATGCATGACTAGCTAGGGTGTGACACATAACTTATACATGTTCCTATGACAATGATATTATGGAACTCCCGAATACCGGAGGAACACTTAGTGTGCTATCAAATGTCACAACGTAACTAGGTGATTATAAAGATGATCTACAGGTGTCTCCGATGGTGTTTGTTGAGTTGGCATAGACCAAGATTAGGATTTGTCACTCCGATTGTCGGGGAGGTATCTCTGGGCCCTGTCAGTAATGCACATCACTATAAGCCTTGCAAGCAATGTGACTAATGAGTTAGTTGTGGGATGTTGCATTACGAAACGAGTAAAGCGACTTGCCGGTAATGAGATTGAACTAGGTAATGATACCGACGATCGAATCTCGGGCAAGTAACATACCGATGACAAAGGGAACAAACATATGTTGTTATGCGGTTTGACTAATAAAGATCTTCATAGAATATGTAGGAACCAATATGAGCATCTAGGTTCCTCTATTGGTTATTGACCGGAGATGAGTCTCGATCATGTCTACATTGTTCTCGAACCCGTAGGGTCCGCACGCTTAACGTTTGATGATGATATGTATTATAAGTTATGTGAGTTGATGAGCCGAAGATAGTTCGGAGTCCCGGATGTGATCACAAACATGACGAGGAGTCTCGAAATGGTTGATACATAAAGATTGATATATTGGAAGGCTATGTTTGGACACCGGAAAGGTTTCAGATAGGTTCGGGCATTTTCTGGAGTACCGCAGGGTTACCGGAACCCCCCGGGGAGTTAATGGGCCATAATGGGCCATGGTGGGAGAGAGGAGGAGCGGCCAAGTGGTAGGTGCATGCCCCCCCAATCCCAATCCGAATTGGGAGGGGGCCTGGCCCCCTTTCCTTCTTTCCCTCTCCCTCTTCCTTCTTCTCCTACTCCAACTAGGGAAGGGGGGAAACCTACTCCTACTAGGAGTAGGAATCCCCCCTTGGGGCGCGCCATAGAGGGCCGGCCCTCCCCTCCTCCACTCCTTTATATACGGGGGAGGGGGTACCCCATAGACACACAAGTTGATCTCTTAGCCATGTGCGGTGCCCCCCTCTATAGATTTCCACCTCGGTCAGATTGTCGTAGTGCTTAGGCGAAGCCCTGCGTCGGTAACTTCATCATCACCGCGTCATGCTGACGAAACTCTCCCTCGGCCTCAGCTGGATCTAGAATTCGAGGGACATCGCCGAGCTGAACGTGTGTAGATCGCGGAGGTGCCGTGTGTTCGATACTTGATCGGTTGGATCACGAAGACGTTCGACTACATCAACCACGTTACTTAACGCTTCCGCTTTCGGTCTACGAGGGTACGTAGACACACTCTCCCCTCTCGTTGCTATGCATCCCTAGATAGATCTTGCGTGATCGTAGGAATTTTTTTGAAATACTGCGTTCCCCAACAGTGCCATTAGAGCCAAGTCTATGCGTAGATGTTATATGCACGAGTAGAACACAAAGGAGTTGTGGGCGTGGGTATATACATATTGCTTGCCGTCACTAGTTGTTTCTTGATTCAGTCGTATTGTTGGATGAAGCAGCCCGGACCGACATTACACGACCGCGTTCATGAGACTGGTTCTACCAACGTGCTTTGCACACAGGTGGCTGGCGGGTGTCAGTTTCTCCAACTTTAGTTGATTGGATTCAATGAACATGGCTCTTTCTGAAGATCAAAAATCAATCACTATACCGTGTTGTGGTTTTTGATGTGTAGGTAAGAGCGGTTCTTACTAAGCCCATAGCAGCCACATAAAACTTGCAACAACAAAGTAGAGGACGTCTAACTTGTTTTTGTAGGGCATGTTGTGATGTGATATGGTCAAGACGTGATTATATAAATTATTGTATGAGATGATCATGTTTTGTAACACAGTTATCGGCAACTGGCAGGAGCCATATGGTTGTCGCTTTATTGTATGAAATGCAATCGCCATGTAATTGCTTTAGTTTATCACTAAGCGATAGCGATAGTCATAGAAGCAATAGTTGGCGAGACGACAATGATGCTACGATGGAGATCAAGGTGTCAAGCCGGTGACGATGGTGATCATTACGGTGCTTTGGAGATGGAGATCAAAGGCACAAGATGATGATGGCCATATCATATCACTTATATTGATTGCATGCGATGTTTATCCTTTATGCATCTTATTTTGCTTAGTACGGCAGTAGCATTATAAGATGATCTCTCACTAAATTTCAAGGTATAAGTGTTCTCCCTGAATATGCATCGTTGCTACAATTCATCGTGCCGAGACACCACGTGATGATCGGGTGTGATAAGCTCTATGTTCACATACAATGGATGCAAGCCAGTTTTGCACAAGCAGAATACTCGGGTTAAACTTGACGAGCCTAGCATATGCAGATATGGCCTCGGAACACTGAGACCGAAAGGTCGAGCATGAATCATATAGTAGATATGATCAACATAGTGATGTTCACCATTGAAAACTACTCCATCTCACATGATGATCAGACATGGTTTAGTTGATATGGATCACGTGATCACTTAGATGATTAGAGGGATGTCTATCTAAGTGGGAGTTCTTAGTAATATGATTAATTGAACTTTAATTTATAATGAACTTAGTACCTGATAGTATTTTGCATGTCTATGTTGTTGTAGATAAATGGCCCGTGCTGTTGTTCTATTGAATTTTAATGCGTTCATAGAGAAAGCTAAGTTGAAAGATGATGGTAGCAACTACACAGACTGGGTTCATAACTTGAGGATTATCCTCATTGCTGCACAGAAGAATCACGTCCTGGAAGCACTGCTAGGTGCCAAACCTGCTGCAGGAGCAACTCCAGATGTTATGAACACCTGGCAGAGCAAAGCTGATGACCACTCGATAGTTCAGTGTGCCATGCTTTACGGCTTAGAACCGGGACTTCAATGACATTTTCAACGTCATGGAGCATATGAGATGTTTCAGGAGTTGAAGTTAATATTTCAAGCAAATGCTCGGATTGAGAGATATGAAGTCTCCAATAAGTTCTATAGCTGCAAAATGGAGGAGAATAGTTTTGTTAGTGAACACATACTCAGAATGTCTGGGTACCACAATCACTTGACTCAGCTAGGAGTTAATCTTCCGGTTGATAGTGTCATTGACAGAGTTCTTCAATCACTGCCACCAAGCTACAAAAGCTTCGTGATGAACTATAATATGCAAGGGATGGATAAGACAATTCCCGAGCTCTTCGCGATGCTAAAGGCTGCGGAGGTAGAAATCAAGAAGGAGCATCAAGTGTTGATGGTCAACAAGACCACCAGTTTCAAGAAGAAGGGCAAAGGGAAGAAGGGGAACTTCAAGAAGAAGGACAATCAAGTTGCTGCTCAAGTGAAGAAGCCCAAGTCTGGACCTAAGCCTGAGACTGAGTGCTTCTACTTCAAAGGGGCTGGTCACTGGAAGCGGAACTACCCCAAGTATTTGGCGGATAAGAAGGATGGCAAAGTGAAAGGTATATTTGATATACATGTTATTGATGTATACCTTACTAATGCTCACAGTAGCGCCTGGGTATTTGATACTGGTTCTGTTGCTAATATTTGCAACTCGAAACAGGGGCTACGGATTAAGCGAAGATTGGCTAAGGACGAGGTGATGATGCGCATGGGAAATGGTTCCAAAGTCGATGTGATCGCCGTCGGCACGCTACCTGTACATCTACCTTTGGGATTAGTTTTAGACCTAAATAATTGTTATTTTGTGCCAGCGTTAAGCATGAACATTATATCTGGATCTTGTTTGATGCGAGACGGCTATTCATTTAAATCGGAGAATAATGCTTGTTCTATTTATATGAGTAATATCTTTTATGGTCATGCACCCTTGATGAGTGCCTATTTTCACTAAATCTTGATAGTAGTGATACACATATTCATAGTATTGAAGCCAAAAGATATAAGTTTAATAATGATAGTGCAACTTATTTGTGGCACTACCATTTAGGTCATATTGGTGTAAAGCGCATGAAGAAACTCCATGCTGATGGGCTTTTGGAATCACTTGGTGCTTGCGAACCATGCCTTATGGGCAACATGACTAAGACTCCGTTCTCTGGAATAATGGAACGAGCAATAGACTTATTGGAAATAATACATACTGATGTATGCGGTCCAATGAGTATTGATGCTCGTGGCGGGTATCATTATTTTCTGACCTTCACAGATGATTTGAGCAGATATGGGTATGTCTACTTAATGAAACATAAGTTTGAAACATTTGAAAAGTTCAAAGAATTTCAGAGTGAAGTGGAAAATCATCCTAACAAGAAAACTAAGTTTCTACTATCTGATCGTGGAGGTGAATATTTGAGTTATGAGTTTGGTCTTCATTTGAAACAATGCGGAATAGTTTCGCAACTCACGCCACCTGGAACACCACAACTTAATGGTGTGTTCGAATGTCATAACCACACTTTATTAGATATGGTTCGATCTATGATGTCTCTTACTGATTTACCGCTATCATTTTGGGGTTATGCTTTAGAGAAGGCTGCATTCACGTTAAATAGGGCACCGTCGAAATCCGTTGAGACGACCCCATATGAACTGTGGTTTGGCAAGAAACCCAAGTTGTCATTTCTTAAAGTTTGGGGCTGCGATGCTTATATGAAAAAGCTTCAACCTGATATGCTCGAACCCAAATCGGAGAAATGTGTCTTCATAGGATACCCAAAGGAGACTATTGGGTACACCTTCTATCACAGATCCGAAGGCAAGATATTCATTGCTAAGAATGGATCCTTTCTAGAGAAGGAGTTTCTCTCAAAAGAAGTGAGTGGGAGGAAACTAGAACTTGATGAGGTAATTGTACCTGCTCCCTTACTGGAAAGTAGTTCATCAGAGAAATCAGTTCCAGTGATTCCTACACCAATTAGTGAGGAAGCTAATGATGATGATCATGAAACTTCTGATGAAGTTACTACCAAACCTCATAGGTCAACCAAAGTAAGATCCGCACCTGAGTGGTACAGTAATCCTGTTCTGGAGGTCATGTTACTTGACCATGACGAACCTATGAACTATGAGGAAGTGATGATGAGCCCAGATTCTGCAAAATGGCTTGAGGCCATGAAATCTGAGATGGGATCCATGTATGAGAACAAAGTGTGGACTTTGGTTGACTTGCCTGATGATCGGCAAGCCATAGAGAATAAATGGATCTTCAAGAAGAAGACTGACGCTGACGGTAATATTACTGTGTACAAAGCTCGACTTGTTGCGAAAGGTTTTCGACAAGTTCAAGGAGTTGACTACGATGAGACCTTCTCACTCGTAGTAATGCTTAAGTCTGTCTGAATCATGTTAGCAATTGCCACATTTTATGATTATGAAATTTGGCAAATGGATGTCAAAACTGCATTCCTTAATGGATATCTTAAAGAAGAGTTGTATATGATGCAACCAGAAGGTTTTGTTGATCCAAAAGGTGCTAACAAAGTGTGTAAAATCCTGCGATCCATTTATGGACTGGTGCAAGCATCTCAGATTTGGAATATACGCTTTGATGGTGTGATCAAAGCATATGGTTTTATACAGACTTTTGGAGAAGCCTGTATTTAAAAGAAAGTAAGTGGGAGCTCTGTAGCATTTCTAATATTATATGTGGATGACATATTGTTGATTGGAAATGATACAAAATTTCTGAATAACATAAAAGGATACTTGAATAAGAATTTTTCAATGAAAGACCTCGGTGAAGATGCTTATATATTGGGCACCAAGATCTATAGAGATAGATCAAGACGCTTAATTGGATTTTCACAAAGCACATAACTTGATAAAGTTTTGAAGAAGTTCAAATGGATCAAGCAAACAAAGGGTTCTTGCCTGTGTTACAAGGTGTGAAGTTGAGTTAGACTCAATGCCTGACCACTGCAGAAGATAGAGATAAAAGGAAAGTCATTCCCTATGCTTCAGCCATAGGTTCTATCATGTATGCAATGCTGTGTACCAGACTTGATGTGTGCCTTGCTATTAGTTTAACAGGGAGGTACCAAAGTAATCTAGGAGTGGATCACTGGACAACGGTCAAGAATATCCTGAAATACCTAAAAAGGACTAAGGATATGTTTCTCATTTATGGAGGTGACAAAGAGCTCGTCGTAAACGGTTACGTCGATGCAAGCTTTGACACTGATCCGGATGACTCTAAGTCACAAACCAGATTCGTATTTTTATTAAATGGTGGAGCTGTCAGTTGGTGCAGTTCTAAGCAAAGCTCATGGCGGGATCTACGTGCGAAGCGAAATACATAGCTGCTTTGGAAGTAGCAAATGAAGGAGTCTGGATGAAGGAGTTCATATCCGATCTAGGTGTCATACCTAGTGCATCGGGTCCAGTGAAAATCTTTTGTGACAATACTGGTGCTATTGCCTTGGCAAAGGAATCCAGATTTCACAAGAGAACCAAGCACATCAAAAGACGCTTCAATTCCATCCGCGATCAAGTCAAGGAGGGAGACATAGATATTTGCAAGATACATATGGATATGAATGTTGCAGACCCGTTGACTAAGCCTCTCTCACGAGAAAAACATGATCAACACCAAGACTCCATGGGTGTTAGAATCATTACAATGTAATCTAGACAATTGACTCTAGTGCATGTGGGAGACTGAAGGAAATATGCCGTAGAGGCAATAATGAAGTTGTTATTTATATTTCCTTATATCATGATAAATGTTTATTATTCATGCTAGAATTGTATTAACCGGAAACTTCGTGCATGTGTGAATACATAGACAAACAAAGTGTCATTAGTAAGCCTCTACTTGACTAGCTCATTAGTCAAAGATGGTTAAGTTTCCTAGCCATAGACATGAGTTGTCATTTGATGAACGGATCACATCATTAGAGAATGATGTGATTTACTTGACCCATTCGTTAGCTTACCACTATGATCATTTAGTTTATTGCTATTGCTTTCTCCATAACTTATACATGTTCCTATGACTACGAGATTATGCAACTCCCGAATACTGGAGGAACACTTAGCTGCTCGACAGGTGTCTCTAATGGTGTTTGTTGAGTTGGCATAGATCGAGAATAGGATTTGTCTCCGATTGTCGGAGAGGTATCTCAGGGCCCTCTTGGTAATGCACATCACTATAAGCCTTGCAAGCAATGTGAGCAATGAGTTAGTTGCGGGATGTTGCATTATGGAATGAGTAAAGAGACTTGCCAGTAACGAGATTGAACTAGGTATGATGATACCGACGATCGAATCTCGGCCAAGTAACATACCGATGCCAAAGGGAACAAACGTATGTTGTTATGTGGTTTGACCGATAAAGATCTTCGTAGAATATGTAGGAACCAATATGAACATCCAGGTTCCGCTATTGGTTATTGACCGGAGATGAGTCTCGGTCATGTCTACATAGTTCTCGAACCCGTACGGTCCGCAAGCTTAACGTTCGATGATGATATGTATTATGAGTTATGTGATTTGATGAACCGAAGATAGTTCAGAGTCTCAGATGTGATCACCGACATGATGAGGAGTCTCAAAATGGTCGAGACATAAAGATTGATATATTGGAAGGCTATGTTTGGACACCGGAAAGGTTTCAGATAGGTTT
>NC_057812.1:519205439-519383829 GCF_018294505.1 Triticum aestivum
CCACCTCACCCCACCCCGCGCCCTACACCCCACACCCGCGCCACCCCACACCCGCGCCGCCGCCGCCCTAAGCCGCCGCCGCCGCACCTTGCGCACGCCGCCACGCCGCCAGAGCCCCTCGCCGGTGACCTCACCGGAGGTTGCCCCGCGTCTCTTTTCCTCGGATCGTTTTCTTCTAATCGTTCCGATTCTTTTCTTCTCTAAGCCGTTCCGGTTTTCTAGATCGGTTTTTCGTTTCGGTTTTCTTCTCCGAAACCCTAGATCGGATTCGCTTTCTTTTCCGATTTAGTTGCCTTTGGACCGTTTGCCGGACCGTTCGTCCTAACGAACGTGATCACCGGATTCTTCTAGGTTAACGAACGTCCGTTCGTTTAACCGTTCTTCGTTTTCTTTCTCGTCGGATTTATTCCGCGTCTTTTCCGCGATCGCGATCTCAGATCCGATCTTCGTTCTAGTTTATCTTCTCGCTCGTTTATCGGAATCAGGTGATTCAATCGCCTGGAGTTTCGTTTCGAAACCGCCGTTCCATCTAATCAACTTAAACAAGTTTTTTCCTCGGTAAAATTTGACCTAGATTTAACTTGCTAGAACGGAGTTGTTTTCTTCCGCCGTTTGTTTTCCGCCGTTTGTTCGGTTCGTTCTTTCTTTGCAACCGGAGTTCTTAAGTTGAACCTTCTGGTTCGATCTCTTGTTCGAGTTTTACCTGTGCATTAGATGAGTACTTATTGTGTGCTTGTTGTTTGTCTGCGATAGATCACCCGGATTACGCCGCTTGTTACTTCGAAACCCTAGGTCTCGCGGATCATCAGCAAGGCAAGTAACACTTTGATCATACCTTTTCTACAACCCAATTTTATTGCATTAGATCAATCCTCACACATTGCATGATTAGGATCTAATTAAACTGTGGGATGGGAAGTAGATGAGGTAGTACCTATTACCTATTTATTATGAAACCTTTGGGAGTTACTTCTACGTTTGCTTATTATGCCATGCTATGCTAGTAGACGTGGATTGGGTGAGTGATATCCATGACAGATGTGAGTATTGTTAATTAACGGTTTATCTAAGGTGGCAACTTAAACACACATCTGGGTGGATTGAGGCACCTGATGTCTATCAGGACTTGCCTGTTTTATTTTGGACCGCCACCCAGGCTCAAAGGGATCATAAGATAATTCATGCTAGAAACTTTCGTGTGCAGCCACAAGCCATTATGGGCTCTGGCATAGTTGACTAAGTTGTGCGAACTCTTACAGTGGTAGACTAGCAGATGTAGGGGTTGTAGGTGGTACGGTCTACCCAATCGTAAGGTGCTAGCGCTTCTGAAAGACTATGTCTCAGTCATCCGTTTCTCAAACACCATGTAGTGCGAGAAAACAAACGGAGGCGATCGAGTCTTGTGGGGAAAAGTGCGCAAACCTCTGCAGAGTGTACAAACTAATCATGATTAGCCATGTCCCCGGTTATGGACAACTTGAGTATCTAGTACTTGAATATCATGTGAATCTCAACATGTTACTTCTAATTAATGTTGTTGGGTTTTAATTATTCACTTAATTGGGATTGAGAATGCTGTCAACCATTCTCGATGTTCAACAACCACCATGATAGTTAAATAAACTTATTCCTTTGCAGTAGGGAAAAACTGGCTTTACGCAAAACTGTAACCATAGAGCTTTCCACCAGCCATATATGCATATAGTATAGCTGTTTCATTCTGTTACTCTCTATGTGTTACTTTGCCAGCATATTCCATGTGCTGACCCGTTTTCGGGCTGCAACTTCTCATGTTGCAGACTTTTCAGACGACGAGTAAGGTGCTTTTAGGTCGTGGTTCTATACTCAGTGATGCCGTGGGAGTTGATGGACCCATTTATCTTCCAAGTCTTCCGCTGTTATCAACACTAGATGGCCTTAAGCCATATTTATTGTAATAAGTTCTCTTTTGAGACAACGATGTAATAAGTGTGTGATTGCCACTCTGCTATAAATCCTTCGATGTACTGTGTGGTGTCAGCATTACTGATCCAGGGATGACACCTGAGCACAGAGCACTTGATCCATTCGGGTCGGGTCGCTACAGAGAATGGTATCAGAGCACACGCTGACTATAGGACACGACCACTAAGTTAAAGCCATAGATTACCCTTCTCTTCTCATTTTCTAACTCCTCACCTTTTCTACCCTTTTAGGATGACGAACGTGAAGATTAAGTACGCTCAACCGGATGAAGGCACACCATTTGGATTTCACCTAAAGGAAGTCACCAAGTACCTGAACATTGGACTACCAAGCTTCACGGGAACCTTCAACGCCACACTGCCTGAAGAGGAGCGCTGGAAGATTCAAGCTCACGTTCCGGGAAGAACATTCGCGCCAATCACGAAGCCTATAGATAGTGTTTTCAATGCACCAACCTAGAGTTTGGGAAAGAGCATGGCAGCTCATATCACCATAGGACGCATTGGAGAAGTTTATCAAGAAGACCTCAAGGACACTATCTATCAGATTTGCGGACGCCGAGATGAACAATGGGAGTTAGTCAGCACCAAGAAGGATAGATCCATTGCATCATTCATCCAGGAGTTAAACTAGCACATTCGACGCCACGAGAACCAGATGTGCAATGATATGATAGAATTGAAGAATGCGAAGGCAAGGGTCATCGAGCTAGAAGGAGAACTGAAGTCTACACGCAAGGACTACATGGACGAGATCGTAGCTCTAGCGAGACACAATGGTGATCTTAAGCAGGAGATTGAAGAACTCAAGAGGAAGTTAGCATCCGAGGAGGAGGACGAGTACGTCGCATGTCCGGACAACTACATCATCATCGACGACACCGATTCGGATCCAAGTGAACCCGACTTTGAAGACGAAGCTGGAGCAGATATCATGGAGTCTTCCATCGGTTCAAATTTCTAGATGACCACCAGATAGTAGTAGTATTCCCCCATGTAAACATTAGTCCGAGCACTTTTGCGATAGTTTTAGATCGTTTGTAAGCCCTTGTTTGATTGATTGAAGTGATTTTGTGTGCATTTTGCTCATGTGCATTGGGGTAGTGTTTTCCCTTTAGACCTTACTCTATTCTTAATTCTCATCTTTTCTAAACCCTCAGATGCCTCCGAGACGTGACAATGGATTTCCACCGGAGCTCACTCAGTTGATCCAACAGCAGAATCAATTGATGCAGATGTTAGTCCAGAACCAGCAGAACAATAACAACAACCCACCACCACCACCACCTGTTGACCACTTAGCCCGTTTTCTTAGGCTAAATCCGCCGGTGTTTTCCAGTAGCACCAAGCCGATAGTAGCAGACGATTGGCTCTGCAAGATAGGAAGGGAGTTGACCACTGCAGGATGCACGGATGGTGAGAAAGTGAAGTTTGCCGCACACCAGCTTGATGGACCCGCGGCAGCATGGTGGGAGAATTTCACAGCCACTTACCCAGTTGACACTGTCACATGGGATCAGTTTCAGCAAGCTTTCCGCACTGCCCATGTTTCAGCAGGAGCTATGGCCTTAAAGAAGCGTGAGTTTTGCAACTTACGCCAACGAGGAAGGACAGTTGGCCAGTACGTTGACGACTTCAGCAAGTTAGCACGTTATGCCCCAGATGATGTTGCTACGGATGCAGCTAAGCAGGAGAAGTTTCTGGAAGGATTGAATGATGAGCTAAGCATGCAGTTGATGGTAGCCACTTTCAACAACTACCAGGAGTTGGTAGATCGTGCCATCATGATTGAAGGAAAGCAACAGCAGATTGAGAACCGTAAGAGGAAGTATGGACAGGGGAAGTATAACTCTGGAGCCCAGCAGAAGCCCCGTTTTGCCCCTAAACCGGGATTTTAGTTTCAGCACACCCATGGAGGAGGTAGCTCGCACAACCATAATGGCCACAAGAATGGTAATGGGAATGGAGGAAGCAATGGACAGAGCCGGACCACCCCATCCACCCCAGCCAAGGACCTGAGCCACGTCACTTGCTATAAGTGTTCGAAGCCAGGGCATTATGCAAATGAATGTCCTGAAGGCCAGAATGGAAATGGCAATGGAAGCTCTGGGAAGAAGCCGAACCCTTTCAATAGGGGACAGGTGAACCACGTTAATGTGGAGGAGGTTGAAGATCAACCCGATGCAGTAATCGGTAAGTTTTTGGTTAAGTCATTTACCGCACTTGTTCTTTTTGACACTGGTGCATCGCATTCATACATATCAAGGGGATTTGTGGATAAATATAACCTGCCAACCCAAGCCCTTAGGTCACCCATGTTAGTAAGCTCACCAGGAGCGGAGTTTATGGCTAGACGATGGTGTGATCGGTTACCATTAAGGATTGGTAACTATGTGTTTCCCTCAGACCTAATAGTATTGGAATCTCAAGGATTGGATGTGATATTAGGCATGGATTGGTTATCAAAGTATGAAGGGAATATTGAGTGTGCTAGTAAGTCAATTTTGCTTACCACACCAGCAGGAAGAAGGATCAAGTATGTATCCCGGCATGTGCCAAACAGGACACAAGTAAACTGCCTAACATGAGTTGTCCAAGAAGAAGTACCAATGGTAAAGGAGTTTCCATATGTATTTCCTAAGGAATTACCAGGCATGCCACCAGATAGAGACATTGAGTTTTTGATTGAGTTATTGCCAGGTACAGGCCCAATATCGAAGCGACCATACCGGATGCCAGCAAAGGATTTGGTAGAAATTAAGAATCAGATTAAGGAGTTATTGGATAAAGGTTACATTCGCCCAAGTTCTTCGCCTTGGGGATCACCCGTACTTCTAGTGGAAAAGAAGGATGGATCATTAAGGATGGTTGTTGATTATCGGGGATTGAATGAAGTAACCATCAAGAACAAGTACCCACTGCCAATGATCAATGATCTGTTTGATTGATTGCAAGGAGCTAAAGTGTTTTCCAAGATCGATTTGCGATCAGGGTACCATCAATTGAAGATTCGAGAGAAGGACATACCTAAGACAGCATTCACCACAAGATATGGACTGTATGAGTATACCGTTATGTCATTTGGATTGACCAACGCACCTGCCTATTTTATGAACCTGATGAACAAAGTGTTTATGGAGTTTTTGGATAAGTTCGTCGTAGTGTTCATTGATGACATCCTGGTTTATTCAAAGAATGAAGAGGAGCATAAGGAACATTTGCGTTTGGTTTTGGAGAAACTAAGGGAACATCAGTTATATGCCAAATTCAGCAAATGCGAGTTTTGGTTAAAGGAAGTTGGATTCCTCGGACACGTTATATCCGGAGAGGGTATAGCAGTTCACCCCACAAAGGTTGAGACCATAACCGAATGGGAAGCACCAACAACAGTTGGAGAGATCCAGAGTTTTCTTGGACTCGCGGGATACTACCGGAGATTTATTGAGAATTTCTCAAAGATTGCGAAGCCTATGACTGAATTGTTGAAGAAGGATACTAAGTTCAAATGGACTGAGGAGTGTGAGGCTAGTTTCCAGGAGTTGAAGAAACGCTTGGTTACCTCACCAGTATTGGTTTTGCCAGATCAGACCAAGGATTATGAGGTGTATTGCGATGCTTCACGTCGAGGACTTGGAGCAGTGCTTATGCAGGAAGGAAGAGTTGTTTCGTATGCTTCACGGCAACTGAAGCCTCATGAGTTGAATTATGCCACGCATGATTTGGAGTTAGCAGCCATAGTGCATGCATTGAAGACATGGAGACATTTCCTCATTGGAAATCATTATGAGGTGTACATGGATCACAAGAGTTTGAAGTACATTTTCACGCAGAAGGAGTTGAACCTCAGACAGAGGAGATGGTTGGAGCTCATCAAGGATTATGACTTGAGATTGCATTACCATCCCGGAAAAGCTAATGTAGTAGCTGACGCATTGAGCCGTAAGAGACATGTCAATACTCTCATGACGGGGAAAATACCCAAGGAGTTAGCAGAAAACCTTCGTGAGCTATGTTTGGAAATAGTTCCGAGAGGCTATGTAGCAGCATTGGAGATTCAGTCAACATTGATGGATAAGATCAGAGAAGCTCAGAAATCTGACAAGGAGATTGCTGCTATAAAAGAGAAATTGAGCGAAGGAAAACCAAAGGGATTTCGTGAGGATGAGCACGACACCCTATGGTTTGAAGACCGTGTTTATGTGCCAAATGACCCGGAGATCAGGAAGTTGATTTTGCAAGAGGCACATGATTCACCGTATTCGATTCACCCAGGGAATACCAAGATGTATTTGGATTTGAAGGAAACATTCTGGTGGACCGGAATGAAGAAGGATATTGCAGCATATGTAGCAGTTTGTGACGTATGTCAGAGAGTAAAGGCAGAGCATCAGAAGCCAGCAGGATTGTTACAACCATTGCAGATACCCGAATGGACGTGGGATAAGATAGGCATGGATTTTATCATAGGACTACCCAGGACAAAATCAGGCTATGATTCGATATGGGTAGTAGTTGATCGTTTGACGAAGGTAGCACATTTTATTCCAGTTAAGACCACTTACACCAGTGCTAAGTTGCCGAAGATATACATGACTAGGATCATTTGTTTGCATGGAGTTCCGAGGAGTATCGTATCAGATAGAGGAACTCAATTTACCTCAAAGTTTCGGAAGCAGTTGCATGAGACTTTAGGAACCAGACTAGAGTTCAGCACAGCTTTTCATTCGCAGACAGATGGACAGACCGAGAGAGTCAATCAGATTTTGGAAGATATGCTGAGAGCTTGTGCACTAGATTATGGATCTATTTGGGATGATAACTTGCCGTATGCGGAGTTTTCTTATAACAACAGTTACCAAACCAGTTTGAAGATGGCACCTTTCGAAGCTTTATACGGAAGGAGCTGCAGGACACCGTTGTCATGGGACGAAGTTGGAGACCGTCAATTCTTTGGACCAGATTTGATTAAGGAGTCTGAACGGAAAGTTAAGTTGATTCGCGATAGGCTCAAGGTAGCCCAGTCCAGGCAGAAGAGCTAAGCAGATTCTAAACGCAAGGAGACAGTTTACGAAACCGGAGACAGAGTTTATCTTCGAGTATCCCCACTTCGAGGAGTTAAGCGCTTTGGAGTTAAGGGAAAATTAGCACCGCGTTTCGTTGGACCGTATAAGATCTTGCAACGTATGGGAGAAGTCGCTTACAAGTTGGAATTACCAGAGGGACTGTCAGGAGTTCATGACGTATTCCATGTTTCTCAGCTGAAGAAATGTCACACCGAGATGGCGGAGGTACCGTTAAGAGATACCGTGCCACTCGAAGCGATTCAGTTGAAGGACGACTTAACATATGAGGAGAAGCCAGTCAAGATTCTCGATTATGCCAGCAGAGTTACCCGCAGCAAGGTTATCAAGTTTTGCAAAGTTTAGTGGAACCACCACTCAGAGGATGAAGCCACCCGGGAAAGAGAAGAAGATTTTCTCAAGGACCACCCTCACCTATTTTCTAGCCAACCCGAATCTCGAGGGCGAGATTCATCTTAAGGGGGGTAGGTTTGTAACATCCCAAATTTGCAATTTGGAATGTTATACACTAGATCATCATGCATGCCATATTTTCATACATTTTGCCCGATCCTAGAAATTTCACGCAACTCAAGGACCTTCAGAGAGAGTTGGAGATTTCGTTATTTTCATATTTGAGAGTTTTCTCGAATTTTGAAAAGAGGATCATTTGATTTATTTATTTCATCTTCAATTAATTTTTCCGATGTCAAAATATATGAGAGAAGGAATAATATGACTTTCCCAAATTTAGGAAAAAATGAAGATTTAATAAATAGATCAATTTTGGTTTTGTCGGAGTTTTGTTTGCGTTTTATTTGGATAGGAAAAAATGCGTGTTTTCAAAAAATTGCATTTTAGGTCCGGAGTAAAGTTCATTTTGTTCGACTCATTTTTAGGAGACGGGGAAAATTTACTTTAGAATTTTTGGAGC
Organism: Triticum aestivum; assembly: GCF_018294505.1. Classification (NCBI taxonomy): domain Eukaryota; kingdom Viridiplantae; phylum Streptophyta; class Magnoliopsida; order Poales; family Poaceae; genus Triticum; species Triticum aestivum. The sequence continues at coordinate 519,213,398 of NC_057812.1, forward strand.
CGTTTAGATTTTCTTTTCTTTGTTTTTCTGCGCGCGAAACCGTTTAAAAAAAGGAACCCCGCAGGCCAGCCGGGAAAGGCCAGCCCGCCGCCGCCCCAGCCTCCCTGCGCGCCGTGGCGCCAGGCAAGGCAGGCGCCAGCCGCCGCTGCTCTTGCTCTAGCCGAGTCCGGCTAGGGTTAGCCCTCCCCTTTCTTTGTTCGTTTTCCTATTCCTACTCTATTCTTGTCCCTACCCAAGAAAACCCCTCCCCTCCCCAATATAAATACCCAACAACCCCTCTAAACCCTCAAATCAAGCCCCAAGCCTCCACCGCACCCCACCCCGCGCCCTACACCCCACACCCGCGCACCACACCCGCGCCGCGCCGCTCTAAGCCGCCGCGGCACCTTGCCCACGCCACCACGCGCGCCGGAGCCCCTCCGCCAGAGGTTGCCCCGCGTCTCTTTTCCGGATTGTTTTCTTCTAATATTCGATTCTTTCTTTCTAAGCCGTTCCGGTTTCTAGATCGGTTTTTTTCGTTTCGGTTTTCTTCTCCGAAACCCTAGATCGGATTCGTTTTCTTCTTTCAGACCGTTCGTGCTCGACGAACGTGATCACCGATTATTCCCCGGTTAACGACGCCCGTTCGTTAACCGTTCGTCTCTTTCTTTTCGTCGGATTTATTCCCGATCGCAATCTCAGATCCGATCTTCGTTCTAGTCTAACTTTTTGCTCGTTTATCGGAATCAGGTGATTCAAGCGCCTGGAGTTTTCGTTCCGAAACCGCCGTTCCGTCTAATCAACTTGAACAAGTTTTGCCACAGTAAAAATTTGACCTAGTTTCAACTTGCTAGAACCGAGTTGTTTTCTTCCGCCGTTTGTTTTTCCGTCGTCTGTTTGGTTCTTTCCTTCTCTGCAACCAGAGTTCTTAAGTTGAACTTTCTGGTTCGTTCTCTTGTTCGAGTTTTACCTGTGCATTAGATGAGTACTTATTGTATGCTTGTTGTTGTCTGCGATAGATCACCCGTATTGCGCCGCTTGTTACTTCGAAACCCTAGGTCTCGCGGATCATTAGCAAGGCAAGTAACACTTTGACCATACCTTTTCTACAACCCAGTTTTATTGCATTAGATCAATCCTCACACATTGCATGATTAGGATCTAATTAAACTGTGGGATGGGAAGTAGATGAGGTAGTACCTATTACCTGTTTATTATGAAACCTTTGGGAGTTACTTCTACGTTTGCTTATTATGCCATGCTATGCTAGTAGACGTGGATTGGGTGAGTGATATCCATGACAGATGTGAGTATTGTTAATTAATGGTTTATCTAAGGTGGCAACTTAAACACACATCTGGGTGGATTGAGGCACCTGATGTCTATCAGGACTTGCCTGTTTTATTTTGGACCGCCACCCAGGCTCAAAGGGATCATAAGATAATTCATGCTAGAAACTTCCATGTGCAGCCACAAGCCATTATGGGCTCTGGCATAGTTGACTAAGTTGTGCGAACTCTTACAGTGGTAGACTAGCAGATGTAGGGGTTGTAGGTGGTACGGTCTACCCAATCGTAAGGTGCTAGCGCTTCTGAAAGACTATGTCTCGGTCATCCGTTTCTCAAACACCATGTAGTGCGAGAAAACAAAAGGAGGCGATCGAGTCTTGTGGGGAAAAGTGCGCAAACCTCTGCAGAGTGTACAAACTAATCATGATTAGCCGTGTCCCCGGTTATGGACAACTTGAGTATCTAGTACTTGAATATCATGTGAATCTCAACATGTTACTTCTAATTAATGTTGTTGGGTTTTAATTATTCACTTAATTGGGATTGAGAATGCTGTCAACCATTCTCAATGTTCAACAACCACCATGATAGTTAAATAAACTTATTCCTTTGCAGTAGGGAAAAACTGGCTTTACGCAAAACTGTAACCATAGAGCTTTCCACCAGCCATATATGCATATAGTATAGCTGTTTCATTCCGTTACTCTCTATGAGTTACTTTGCCAGCATATTCCATGTGCCGACCCGTTTTCGGGCTGCAACTTCTCATGTTGCAGACTTTTCAGACGACGAGTAAGGTGCTTTTAGGTCGTGGTTCTATACTCAGTGATGCCGTTGGAGTTGATGGACCCATTTATCTTCCAAGTCTTCCGCTGTTATCGACACTAGATGGCCTTAAGCCATATTTATTGTAATAAGTTCTCTTTTGAGACAACGATGTAATAAGTGTGTGATTGCCACTCTGCTATAAATCCTTCGATGTACTGTGTGGTGTCAGCATTACTGATCCAGGGATGACACCTGAGCACAGAGCACTTGATCCATTCGGGTCGGGTCGCTACACTCAATTGATTCAAAATCAAGTGAGTCCAAATAATCCATCTGTATGGAGTTTCTTCATGCATATCTACCAATAGACATGGTTCGCATGTCTCAATCTTTTCAAGAACGAGTGAGTCCAAAGATCCATCAACATGGAGCTTCTTCATGCATTTTATACCAACATGACTCAAATGGCAGTGCCACAAGTATGTGGTACTATCATTACTATCTTATATCTTTTGGCATGAACATGTGTATCACTATGATCGAGATTCAATAAACCATTCATTTTAGGTGCAAGACCATTGAAGGTATTATTCAAATAAACAGAGTAACCATTATTCTCTTTAAATGAATAACTGTATTGTGATAAACATAATCCAATCATGTCTATGCTCAACGCAAACACCAAATAACAATTATTTAGGTTTAACACCAATCTCGATGGTAGAGGGAGCATGTGATGCTTGATCACATCAACCTTGGAAACACTTCCAACACATATCGTCATCTCACCTTCAGCTAGTCTCCGTTTATTCCGTAGCCTTTTATTTCGAGTTACTAACACTTAGCAACTGAACCGGTATTTTAATACCCTGGTGCTACTAGGAGTACTAGTAAAGTAATCATTAATATAAGGTATTTCCAAAATACTTCTGTCGACCTTGCCAGCCTTCTCATCTTCCAAGTATCTAGGGTAGTTTAGCTTCAGTGACCGTTCCCTCATTATAGAAGCACTTAGTCTCGGGTTTGGTTCAACCTTGGGTTTCTTCACTAGAGCAGCAACTGATTTGCCATCTCATGAAGTATCCATTCTTTCCCTTGCCCTTCTTGAAACTAGTGGTTTAACCATCAACAATTGATGGTCCTACTTGATTTCTACTTTCGCGGTGTCAAACATCGCGAGTTGCTCAAGGATCATCATGTCTATCCCTGATATGTTATAGTTCATCACGAAGCTCCAATAGCTTGCTGGCAGTGACTATGGAGAATCATCATTATTTCATCTGGAAGATTAACTCCCACTCGATTCAAGCGATTGTAGTACTCAGACAATCTGAGCACATGCTCAACGATTGAGCTTTTCTCCCTTAGTTTGTAGGCTTAAGAAACTTTTCAGAGGTCTCATACCTCTTGACGTGGGCACTAGTCTGAAATCCCAATTTCAGTCTTTGGAACATCTCATATGTTCTGCGACATTTCAAAAACATCTTTGGTGCCACAATTCTAAACCGTTAGTATTACGCACTGAACTATCACGTAGTCATCAAAACGTGTATGTCAGATGTTTCCCAACATCTACAGACGACGCTTGAGGTTCAACGCACTGAGCGGTGCATTAAGGACATAGCCCTTCTGTGCAGCAATGAGGACAATCCTCAGTTCATGGACCCAGTCCGCATAATTGCTACTGTCAACTCTCAACTAAATTTTCTCTAGGAACATATCTAAAACAGTAGAACCAAAGCTTGAGCTACGACATAATTTGCAAAGACCTTTTGACTATGTTCATGATAATTAAGTTCATCTAATCAAATTATTCAATGAACTCCCACTTAGATAGACATCCCTCTAGTCATCTAAGTGATACATGATCCGAGTCAACTAGGTCGTGTCCGATCATCACGTGAGACGGACTAGTCATCATCGGTGAACATCTTCATGTTGATCGTATCCACTATACGACTCATGTTCGACCTTTCGGTCTTCCGTGTTCCGAGGCCATGTCTGTACATGCTAGGCTCGTCAAGTCAACCTAAGTGTTTCGCATGTGTAAATCTGGCTTACACCCGTTGTATGCGAACGTTAGAATCTATGACACCCGATCATCACGTGGTGCTTCGAAACAACGTACCTTCGCAATGGTGCACAGTTAGGGGGAACACTTTTCTTGAAATTTCAACGAGGGATCATCTTATTTATGCTACCGTCGTTCTAAGAAAATAAGATGTAAACATGACAAACATCACATGCAAATCATAAAGTGACATGATATGGCCAATATCATCTTGCGCCTTTTGATCTCCACCTTCGAGGCGCGGCATGATCACCTTCGTCACCGGCATGACACCATGATCTCCATCATCATGTCTTCATGAAGTTGCCTCGCCAACTATTACTTCTACTACTATGGCTAACGGTTAGCAATAAAGTAAAGTAATTGCATGGCGTTTTCATTGACATGCACGTCATAAATAAATTAAGATAACTCCTATGGCTCCTGCCGGTTGTCATACTTGTAAGTGCATCTAGTGCCACCCCTAGTTGGTTTTGGAGTATTGACGATAAACCTAGTTGAGGGACTAATGTGTTTGTGAGAATTGCAGGATAACACAGGTAGAAGTCCCTCATTGACTCGGTTTTACTACCAGAGATGACCCCTAAAAATGTATGAAGACATTGAAGTCAAAGGTGGTATATGAAGATATTCACATTGAAGACTATGACAAGAGAAGACACGATATGAAGCCTGTGGAGCTCGAAGTAGTTCTTTTATTTTGTGTTGAGTCATAGGAACCACTGTACTGTTAAGTGGGGTCCAAGAGAACCAGTCAGAATGACTGAAGTGATGCCTAAACCAAAAACCTATGTCTTCGAGTGAAAACTATGAGAGCGAATCTTGTCCAGAGTCAGACAAGTCAGCTTTGCTTGTAGCCCAAGTAAAGTTGCCGTGTGAGTTTGAAATCTGACTGTTGGGACACGTGTTAGTTCCTTAGTGACCCAGGGTCATTTCGGACAAATCAGGTCGGGTTGCCAAGTGGCTATAAATAGCCCACCCCCTTCAACCATAAACGGTTGGCTGCTCAGATTGAAAGCACGGCTTTTGTCGTTTGAGAGCAACCCACCTCGAAGCCTTTGAGAGAGAATTCCTTGCGAGGATAAAACCCTAACCACCAGAGCCAGAGAGAATTGGGCATCACTTAAGTCTTCTTGTCTGTGTGATCTGAAGACTTATTACACTTGAGGACTGTGCATCCTCCAGCCGGTTAGGCGTCGCGTTCTGAGCATCCAAGAGACATTGTGGATTGCCAGTGAACGAAGTCTGTGAAGGTTTGGGAGTCTACCTTGAAGACTTACCAGAGTGATTGGGCGAGGTCTATGTGACCTTAGCTCAAGGAGAATACGGTGAGGACTGGGTGTCCTGAGCTGCGTGTTCAGGACTGGGTGTCCGGGACTGTGTGTCCTAAGGTTTAAATACCTAGCCGCTCCAACCAGACGTACAGTTGTCACAGCAACTGGAACTGGTTCAACAAATCATTGTCTTCAACGAGTCACTGGTTTCATCTTCACTTCACTTTACTTACTGTTACTCCTTGTGAAGTCATTGTATGTTTGCTCTATCATTTGTCTTCACTGAGTGACTGCGTGTTCTGTTTGGCTTCACAATATCTTCCTACCTGATCCTTACTACCTAGCTGCTATTAGTCTTTGTGCTTTCACTTCATTGAATACTTGACTATGGTTTGCCTAGTGTAGTCTACCTTCCGCTGCATGGTAATAGGTTCAATTTTATCGTTTGTCTTCAAAACTCCCATGTTCTGAAGACTTTCATAAAAATCGCCTATTCACCCCCCCTCTAGTCGATATAACGCACTTTCAATTGGTATCAGAGCAAGGTGCTCCCTTGTTCTGTGTGATTCGGTTTAACCACCTGGAGTTTTAGCTATGTCGACTGCAGGGATAATTAAAGTCTCCGCTGCGTGCCCCGTCTTCGATGGAACTGAATATCCCTACTGGAAGAATAAGATGCGCATGCATCTTGAAGCCATTGACGTCGACCTATGGTATGTCGTCGAGAACGGCGTTCCCAAGGCTGGAGAAGGTGTCACTGCTGCTGATGTCAAGAAATTCGTTCAACTGGACTCTACTGCCAAGAATATCATCTGTGGTCATCTGACCAAAGGACAGTATGGCCGTGTGAGTGCTTTGAAGACATCCAAGCTGGTCTGGGACTGGCTCTCCAAGGTCAATGAAGGCATCTCAACCCAGAGAGATCAGAGAATCAGTGTCCTTCGCAACCTCTTCAATCGCTTCAAGCGAAATGACAATGAGAATGTCCAGCACACATTTGACCGACTCACTGACATCACAAATGAGCTTCAAGCCCTCGGCGCCACTGAGATTACCAAACACGAAGTCGTCAAGACGCTGCTGAGATCACTTGATAGTTCGTTTGACATCCTGGCCCTGATGATTCAAGAACGTCCTGATTTCAAGACACTCGATCCGTCTGACATACTTGAGAGGCTCAACACACATGAGTTTCAGCTTTCGGAGAAAGAGATATCTACGGTCCAAACTATGGGCGAACTCGTGCCTTGAAGGCAAAAGCTGTCTCCTCATCTGAAGAAGAATCTGACAGCAGTTCTGATGATCCTGAAGACATTGGAAGGGAACTTGCTATGCTTGTCAAGAAGTTCCAAAAATTCACCAAGAAGAAAGGCTTCAGAAAGTCTTCCCGATCAAGTTCAAGGAATGATGAAGCTCCTGCTCATGACTACAAGAAGAAAACATGTCACAAGTGCAAGAAACTTGGCCACTTCATCTCTGAGTGTCCACAGTGGGACAATGAGAACAAAAAGAAGAAGAAGAGCAAGGAATATGACTCTGACGACAAGAAGAAGAAGAAGAAATACTCAAAGTCTTCTTCCAAGTCTTCCTCAAAGTCTTCATCACACAAGAAGAGCTCATCTGGCAAGGCACGTGCGTTTGTTGGCAAGGAAATGGATTCAGAGGAGGAGTCTGCTTCTGAGGAGGCGGAGGTGGAGTCTGAGGAGGAATCCGACTCAGGCGTCGCAAGTCTGGCTACAGCATACGTTGCCAAGTCCATCTTCAACACTGAAGACAATGACTTCATCACCGACACCGATGCAAATGACAAGGACTACTCCGCTTCTACCTACTGCTTCATGGCACGCGGTGCCAAGGTAAACACACGCACTACTCACTATCAAACATCTAGTGACGATGACTCTGATTGTGGTTCAAAACCTAGCTACAAAACACTTGCTAAAATTGCAACTGAACAACAGAAAGCTATGGAACATATTCAAAAACTGTTAGACAGAAGCGATGATCTGTTAGGTGCTGAAATGACTCGATCTGAATCCTTAATTGAAGACATAAAAAATCTTCACGTTAAGTATCAGGAACTTGAAAGTCGTCATGAAACTCTCTCAACAACTCATGAAAAGCTTTCCTATGATTATCTTCAAAGGAAGCAGGATCTTGAGAAATTGAGAGCGGTTCATGAAGATCTTCAAACGGAAAACGAGTCACTTCGCGCCAAACAGATCAGTCCCGCTCAGGAAGGATTTGAACCACCATGTCTTAAATGCATTGAGCGTGATAATGCTACTTCTGTTGCTGAATGTTCTACTGCTACTGCTGTTGCAATATCTTCAACTGTTGATGTGGTAACTAACCCCTCTGCTGAGGATACCACCGCTATTGCTGATGAGAATGCTAGGTTGAAGACATTGCTTGAAACAGGGATGTACAAAAGTCTTCAAGGGCATCAGACACTATGTGATGTCCTCAAAAAGCAGATTCTGAACCGAAACCCTAGGAAAGAGGGTGTTGGGTTCGTAAGGAAAATGAATGCAGATGGCTCTTACTGGAAACCTGAGCAGTACCCCAAAACCATGTGGGTTGCTGCAAAGGAACCTTCAGCAGATCCATCCAATCTAACTGGCTTCACTTGTGCTAACCCCATTATCATTGATGAATCCTTTGATGCAAACTATATACTGTTTAAGAATCAGAATGGTGAAGTGTTTGCCAGGTACATTGGTACTAACTGCAGGAATGGACCGCCTATGAAGAAGATCTGGGTTCCGAAAAGGTGTCTGGAAAATCTTCCTGTGAATGTCTTCATGACACCTCACGTGAAGAAGACAAACCTCAGACCAAAGGCTTCATACGGTCCAAAGGCTTCATACAGACAGAGGACTCACCTGAGTCGCACTAACGCAAATGTTTTGCAGGGAAACCATACTCAGGCATATGAATATGAGAGCGGTTCATCAAACCGCCATGTTCATAAGACCAAGAACTATTCTGCTTATTCTTATGAGTACTATTGTCCGCCTGCAAGACTGTTTGCTAAGGCTTCAAAGCCAAAATTCTCAGATGCTGCACTTAGACTTATTGCTTCTAAGCCACCCTTGAAGATGTGGGTGGTTAAGAAGGCTTAACTCTCTTTTGCAGGGAAAGGTCTCCAGCAGAAAACCAAAATCGTCTGACGCTATTGCTGGGGACCTTAAACATCTTGTAGGGCGCAAGATCAAATGCCCAAATGGTCTTACTATGTACTTCGTACCTGAATCGCTTGCTACTCTCCCTATTAGTCCTAACCTGGATCTAAGCTTTCATAACCCACTGGTTCGTCAAATGTTTTTGCTTCACAATGCTCTTGGTGAAGCCTATCCCCCTAACTGCACTGTAGGGTACGACACCAGCGTCTTCAGAATGGATTATTGACAGTGGGTGTACAAATCACATGACTGGCAAAAGAAGTCTTCTTATGGACTCAACCTTACGTCCATCCGACAAGAGCCACATCACATTTGCTGACACTGGTAAAAGTAAGGTATTGGGTCTAGGTAGAGTTGCAATCTCAAGGGATCAACACATGGATAAAGTCATGCTTGTTGAATCCCTTGGCTTCAACTTAATGTCTGTCTCAATGCTTTGCGATTTGAACATGATCGTAATGTTTGGAAAATATCGTTGCCTTGTACTAATGGAATCTGACAAGTCTCTAGTGTTTGAAGGGTATCGAAAAGATGATTTGTACGTGGTAGATTTCTCAGCAGGGCCACAGCTTGCAGTATGTCTTCTAGCAAAGGCTTCAGAATGCTGGCTCTGGCATCGGAGGCTTGGACATGCTGGCATGAGGAACCTCCACACCCTTGCGAAGAAGAAGCATGTCATAGGCATCGAGGGCGTCAAGTTCAAGAAAGACCACTTATGCGGTGCCTGTGAAGCAGGGAAGATGACGAGGGCCAAACATCCCTCGAAGACAATCATGACTACTACTCGACCCTTCGAACTGCTTCACATGGATCTTTTCGGTCCCACTCATTACTCAACTCTAACTACTACTGCTTGCCTCTATGGCTTCGTTATTGTTGATGATTATTCTAGATATACTTGGGTGCACATAATCCTTTACAAGACTGAAGTGCAGGATGTCTTCAGACGCTTCGCCAATCGAGCTATGAACAATTTTGGCGCCAAGATAAAGCACATCAGAAGTGACAATGGCACTGAATTCAAGAACACTGGCCTTGATACATATCTTGATACCTTGGGCATCACACATGAATTCTCAGCCCCGTACACGCCACAGCAGAATGGCGTCGTCGAACGCAAGAACAGAACACTAATTGAGATGGCCAGAACGATGCTAGATGAATACAAGACCCCAAGAAAATTCTGGCCCGAAGCCATTGATACTGCATGCCATACAATCAATCGTGTTTATCTTCACAAGCTACTGAACAAGACATCTTATGAGCTCCTTACTGGCAAGAAGCCAAATGTCAGTTACTTCAGAGTATTTGGCGCAAGGTGCTGGATCAAGGACCCACATCACACCTCAAAATTTGCACCAAAAGCACATGAGGGTTTTATGCTTGGATATGGAAAGGATTCACACTCCTACAGAGTCTTCAATCTCTTTCATTACAAAGTGGTTGAAACAGTGGATGTGCGGTTCGATGAGACCAACGGTTCACAAAGAGAGCAGCTGCCAAATGTGCTAGATGAAGTTCCATCCAGTGAATCAATCAAGCTAATGGGAACTGGAGAAATTATACCTTCTGAAGCTCATCCTGAAGAAGAACTTATCATTTCAGCACCTGATCAACATGAAGACAATGCTCAGCCTGAAGACATTCCTTCCAACAACGACAATGAACAGCAAGAGCAAAGTCTTCGCCCTGTACATCCTCGCGTTGCCAATGAAGTGCAGATTGAAAGAATAATTGATAGCATCAATGCACCTGGTCCACTCACTCGTTCAAGGGCAACTCAGCTAGCAAATTTCTGTGGGCACTTCGCATTCGTCTCAATAGCAGAACCCAAGAAAGTTGAAGAAGCCTTCATGGAACCTGAATGGATTCAAGCTATGCAAGAAGAGCTTCAACAGTTTGAGCTGAATAATGTATGGGAACTGGTTAAGCGTCCTGATCCACGGAAGCACAATATAATAGGCACCAAATGGATATACCGCAACAAGCAAGATGAGCATGGTCAAGTTGTCAGAAACAAAGCTCGTCTCGTTGCTCAAGGATATACTCAAGTGGAAGGCATTGACTTCGATGAAACATTTGCTCCTGTGGCTAGACTTGAAGCCATACGCATACTGCTGGCCTATGCAAATCATCATAACATACTTCTATATCAAATGGATGTGAAGAGTGCCTTTCTCAATGGCAAGATTGAAGAAGAAGTGTATGTTGCACAACCGCCTGGCTTTGAAAATCCAAAACATCCTGACATGGTATACAAGCTCAACAAGGCACTGTATGGCCTCAAACAAGCCCCTCGGGCCTGGTATGACACACTCAAATACTTCCTGAAGAGCAAAGGCTTCATACCTGGTTCCCTAGATCCCACTCTTTTCACGAAGACATATGATGGTGAACTGTTTGTGTGCCAAATATATGTGGATGACATTATCTTCGGCTGCACCAATCAGAAGTACAGTGAAGAGTTTGGATATATGATGCAAGAGCAATATCAGATGTCCATGATGGGGGAGCTGAAGTTCTTCCTCGGTCTTCAAATACGACAACAACGCAATGGCATCTTCATATCTCAAGAGAAGTATCTCAAAGATTGCCTGAAGAAGTTCGGTATGCAAGACTGCAAAGGCTTCACAACACCAATGCCAGCCAAACATCATCTGGGTCCTGACAACAATGGTAAAGAGTTCGATCAAAAGGTATACCGCTCCATGATTGGTTCTTTACTTTATCTATGTGCATCTAGGCCAGATATTATGCTTAGTGTTTGCATGTGTGCTCGATTTCAAGCGGCACCAAAGGAGTCGCATCACTTAGCTGTGAAGCGAATTCTTCGATATTTGGCTCACACCCCAACTCTAGGATTATGGTATCCAAAGGGCTCAGAGTTTGATCTGGTTGGATTCTCGGATGCTGATTATGCTGGTGACAAAGTTGATCGCAAGTCTACATCAGGCACATGTCACTTTCTGGGACGATCACTTGTATGTTGGTCTTCAAAGAAGCAGAACTGTGTATCTCTCTCCACTGCTGAATCTGAATACATTGCTGCTGGATCTTGCTGCGCTCAGCTTCTGTGGATGAAGCAAACACTCAAGGACTATGGCATTCATCTGAAGCAAGTGCCACTTTACTGCGACAACGAAAGCGCCATCAAGATTGCCAACAACCCAGTTCAGCACTCGAAGACAAAGCACATTGAAATTCGTCATCACTTTCTCAGAGATCATGTTGTGAAGGAAGACATTGATATCATACACGTCAACACTGAAGAGCAATTGGCAGATATCTTCACCAAGCCCTTGGATGAGAAGAGGTTTTGCAAGTTACGGTGTGAGCTAAATATCCTGGAATCCTCAAATGTCCTGTGATCAGGCACACATCCTAACCCTTATGCATATTGATGACTTAGATGTGCAACACACGAAGTAAAGTATATCTTCAATCAATGAAGACATACATTCTAAGTGTGAATACATTAATGTGGAATTTGACTTCGGAGCGCCACGATAATTGTGCGCCGTGTCTGGGTCTAATACTTCCTATACGGTGGGTAACGCCACCACCAAACGTTCTATTTTGAAGTGTTTCACTCATGGCCTTACCTTGCAATGTCTTCACATTTGGTTTGGCTTCGATCTCAACATATATTCATGATTATCTTCACTATGTTGATTATAGATATATATATATATACTAGTGTTCTGTCCTCTACAGCATTCACTTATAGCTATGTCTTCATGTTGAATCTTTTGAACTAAGTGAATGTGATCGGACCCTAACCTCTCTATGCTTTCTATCTCAAACTCTATCTCCCCAAGTCATATGCATTCTATTGAAACTGTCGAATGTCTTCTCTGCGTCCTTGTCAGCAGAAGATACAGAGACAACCATTAAATCCGTTTTCAATGCTCATTCCTCCACATGAAATCCGGAGAAGTAGGAACGACCACCCGACAATCCAGGCGTGCGTGGGACATGGAACAAACCCCAAAATTCCGCATAATGGCCACGTGTTCCTCAGATGCGAATCGCCAGGGGCACCTGTGTAATAGCACAGTGCCGCCCCTGTGCCTATAAATACACACTCACAGCGGTCATTATCTCTTCTTCCACCCTCGCATGAACCCTAGCGCCACCGCTATCTCTCGACGACGCCGGCGACGAAGCACTTCGCTGCTGCAACCTCTCCGACGCCGTCTTCAAGCCGACCGTGGACATCGTCCTCTCCGCCGTCGCCGTAGGTGTCCTCCGTCGCCAATTTAGGGCACGAAAGAGTGAACTGCTCGGCCTCATCTCCCACTGCGTCTAGCAGTTCTCAGTGTGGTAAATAAAACTCCCTTTTTACAGCACCGTTGATCCTATTGATCTGTCACTTTCTACCACAAGCAGTTTTTGTTCACACAAGCTAGATCTCTCTCATACTGCATCTCATAACATGCCTAGTATATTCACTTGTGCTTCACAAAGTAGTTAGATTCCTCACTTGTACTGATCTGTGGATTCGTACAAATCTGGAACCAACTTCTTATCTATGAGTGAATGTCTTCGCACGATGAGGTCAATGTCTTCTAAACAAATTTATCTTCAAAATCTTCTGAGAATGCATATGACCTCTTCCCCTTCCCTCGCACCTTAATGCTGTCACAGGTACATGTCCGTGGGAGAATCCTTTGGTTCTCATAGTCTGCATTCATTTGCAGAATTCTTACAGCATCACATAAATTCTCCCGAAGCCAGTTCCTGTTGGTCCAGCAAACGAAAACCTTTGAAGCCTTTGAACGTCCTGAAGCCTTTCAAGTTAAAGTTTATGGCTTCAGAGAAAGCAGCAAGGAAGGGTGGCAGAAAGCGTCGTGGTGAGACCTCCAGAGATCTGCCAGATGAACTCTCAGAAATATACAAGACAGATCCTGAAGAGGATTACAGTCAGCGCAAGACCCGAATCCAATGGATTCGAAGATATTGGACAGAACAATGGTTCAAATACAGATTTGTGACCCAGGAGTATGCTAAGAAAAATGCCATGAAGAGATCGTGGGGTGACATCCTATTCAAGAATCTTCTACCCAGGTCCAGAGATGAAGCCATTGCTCAAGGCTTTTATCCATGCATGGTCCATGGACCACAGCCTACTGATGCACACTCGTCGTCACTACTATGGTGTCATGACGACAATCTGTTCAAGCGCAACTTCCAGTTTGCTCAGAACTCAGCGAAGCAGAACAAGAAGACTTTTGGGTTAGACTTCAACCCTGGTCCCTCGTCTCCAAGGGCAGATGGCACACGACATGCAGAACCCAATGTCATCGGTCCTTTCGCCAACCTTGAAGGCCTCATCACCTACATCTTGGTTCAAGGGACTGCAGTGAATGAGCCTGCAGCTGACACTGAGTCTGATGACGCACCTGCAGTGCCGAAGCCAAAGCAGTTGAAGAAGCCAAAAGCTTCAAAGCCGGCCCCTTCACCAAAAATCTCAAGGGCGAAGCCATTGGCAACTGCACCTCCTGAAGACAATGTGCAGTCTGAAGACTTATCACGCGTCTCCAAGCCCCAGAAGGCCAAGATGCCTCTGTCTCACACTAGCAAAGAGCTAACAGCTGCTGCCATTCTGCACAACGACGACATTGATCTATCAAGTGATGAAGATCTTGCAGATGACGCTCTTGAGCAACTCATCAAGAGCAAAGAAGAAGCAGAAATCTTCAATGATCTGCCTCTCTTTGATGTCACCATCATCCACAACTTCATTGATGAGTGGTTTGACACGCCCAACATCAGCTTTGAAGATCTGCAGCTACCCATTGGCCTCAGTGTCGCCTTCCAAGGCGCCATTGCTTCAGAACTTGCTATTGCCCAGCGCATTGTTGAACTGAAGCAGAAGATTGACTATGAAAAGGCTCAGTTCAAGAAGCATATGGCCAAGCTCGGCGTTCAAGAAGTGTAGAACTTCAAGACAATGATGCACGAGCTCAAGGAAGCCTTTGTGAAGAAGCATGCAGAAGCACTTGGGCGTCCTGGCATCGACCCCAGGATGGCTGCAAAGAAGAAGAAGAAGCCTGCTACGGCTGAACCTGATGCACCAAGGCAAGAAGCAGTTCCGATTGTCTTCCCAACAAGAATGACTGGCTCGAAGCCAAAGAGCCGGTCAACAGCTTCAGAGCTCAAGAAGACAAGAACTGCTGAGGCTGAAGCCAGGAAGAGGAAACACTCTGAAGCCTCTCCTACTGCCCCCACCAAGAAAAAGAGAAAGACCAAGAAAGCTCGGGCTGCTCCCACAGAGCCCTTGATAGTTGAACCTATTTCTATGGTTCATCCTGACCCAGAACGTCAACTGACAGTTCATGAGCCTACTTCCACAGAGGCTCCTGAAGCTGAAGACATTCCAGCAGCTGATCCCATCGCTGCTGAAGACATTGGTCATCATGACAATGTAGAAGATGATGCAGTCCTTCCTCAGTTTGAAAACAGCGAACTCATCAGCATTGGTCGTCCACTGACGCCAATTGCACATGATGCTTCATGGGAGGATCGCCCACAAGAGGAAGAAGACTATGAGGCCCAGCCCACTCAAACTCCACATGTGTCGTCTGCGCTCCGCAGGCTTCGCAAAGGTCCAAGGCCTCAAGTCTCTGCTGAAGACATTCCGGCCGCATCAGCCGCAGAAGAAGAAGTACCACAAGATCCCACTCCCCTGTTCCACCAAGAAGCAGTTCTCCAGGAGAACGTGCCTGTGACCGACCCTCCAGCTAGTCAAGTGGAGGATGAAAATCTTGAGGCTGCCACAACCAACAATGAAGCTAATGTGGAGCCCTCCCCAGCAAAAGCTTCAGAAGACAGCAAAGCCACTGATCCCGCCACTTCTGTTCCTGAGTCTGCTGCCGGTCCCCAATTCAACTATCATGTTAAGCACAGGCCTCAGGTCCAGAAGCCAATCCCAAGACTGCCAAGGTTTCCAGGTCCTGCATCAGCACCTGGCTCCTTCAACATCAATGGCTTCAGGGCAGACAACACGTTCTTCAATAGCTCCAGGAACCCCTACTCAAGGGAAAGGATATCATCTGATCGGTTCTGGAGCTATCCTCAGCGAAGCTATTACTCTTGCATTCTTTACAACCAAGGTCGCATCTTCCCACACAAGCGCCTTGACGTTGAAGCTATAGCTGGTCTGCCCTGTCTAGAAGAAGCGTTGGATTGCTTCAAGCAAGTGGGTCTGCTGCAGTTTGTTACTGATGAAGAGCATTGGAATGAAGAGCTGCTGCTACAATTCTATGCCACACTTCACATCAAAGGGTACAGCAGAGATCCGAAGACTTGGGTCCTGGAGTGGATGACTGGCAACGTTCATCATGAAGCCAATGCATTTGACATCATTGAGCTCACTGGCTTGCCCACTCCTGGCGATCTCTTCGAGCAAGGCTGTCAGCTGCATGCTGAAGCTATTGAGAGCATCTTTCAGCGGCCAGAACCTGATATGAGTCAAATGCTCAGCATGATGAAGCCATTGCCCCAAGATGCTGCGTATCCCACAGAGTTCTTCGTTGAAGACCTTGAGTACCTGCCCAGAACCATCTATCACATCATCAGGCGAACTCTCTGGCCTATCAAAGGGCACTCTCCAAATGCCAAGCTTCAGGGTGCAATGAAGACTTTGGTCTTCTATATACTTCATGGCAAATGCTTCAATGCACAGGACTTCTTCATACGCCAACTTGCTGCATCAGGCATTGATCTGTTTGGTTTGAAGTTCTACGCCCCTTGGGTCATGCGGCTGATCAAGCTACACTCCGCCATCTCGTATCAGCCCTCAGCCCGCAACCATCGGATCTTCTTGCCTGACGTGGACATGTCTACTGAAGCCATATATTCTGAGCCTGCCAAGCAACCTCTAAGTCTTCAGAATGCAGACCATCAGAGTTTTACTCAGAACGTTGAAGGCGTTGAAGCAGTTTCTCGGGTGTATCCTTTGGCTGGCACTACACGTGCACCACACCCTGCTTCCACTGAAGCCACTGACAGTGCCACTGCTCCAAGACCCAAGAAGCGCACTCGTGTTCTCAACGACCGAGAGCTTCTTGTGGCTCTACATCAGAAACAGGATAGGCATCATGACTGGCTGAAGCGTCAGATGAAAAGCCTCTTGGTGGATGTTAATCGCACTCGAAATCTTGCCACCAAGAATGCTTTCGTTGCCCATGAAACCTGTCGCCGCACATGGAAAGGGCTCACGATGATGTGTTCTGAAGCTGATCTTCAAGAGGATGGCTTCTCTGAGAGATTCAAGTTTGACTCCACACCTCCTCGAAGGGCTGTGCTGCTAGGAACTCCATCCCTTGAAGACTCTGAGTTCTCTTCCTCTGCTGCCACAGTGACTGCCAGAATTATTGAGGAAGAAGACGATGCTACTTCACCGCCACCTCCTTCAGCACCTCCAAGCTCTTCTGCACCGCCAAACAACACCAACAACCCTGCTACTTCACCTACTCCTCATGGGAACGAGTAGAGGCTCTATGTCTTCAAACCTTTTTGGTCATTACTGACAAAAGGGGGAGAAGCATATGAGATTGATAGTCTTCAAGCGGGTCCATATGGGCGGGTGCTTTATATTTTGCTTCGTGCTTACAACTCTCGTTTTTGCTACATTTGGTTCTTATGAGTTGTAACACTTAAACTAGATGGTCGTCTGCTACTTATTTGCCACCTTGTTTTGCGAAGATAAATTCCGCATGTGCGACGATAAATTCCGCACTTAGCTCATTCTGCAGACGTCCATTTTCCATTATGCATGTCATTATCTTCATATACTTTCACATGCATAGTGGATTGTCATCATAAGTTGAAGTGGATCTCCACAAGTACAACCTGCCATGTGCATTTGCATTCCAAAAGCAAATTAACTCATATGCACATCTTCAGGGGGAGCCCTTGCAACTTATGAAGACAATTCCTTATTCTTTACAATTTCACAGATTATATTCCCCGTTGAAAACTTCAACTAGTTTGTCATCAATCACCAAAAAGGGGGAGATTGTAAGTGCATCTAGTGCCACCCCTAGTTGGTTTTGGAGTATTGACGACAAACCTAGTTGAGGGACTAATGTGTTTGTGAGAATTGCAGGATAACACAGGTAGAAGTCCCTCATTGATTCGGTTTTACTACCAGAGATGACCCCTAAAAATGTATGAAGACATTGAAGTCAAAGGTGGTATATGAAGATATTCACATTGAAGACTATGACAAGAGAAGACACGATATGAAGCCTATGGAGCTCGAAGACTTAGATCTTTCGTAGTTCTTTTTCTTTTGTGTTGAGTCATAGGAACCACCGTACTGTTAAGTGGGGTCCAAGAGAACCAGTCAGAATGACTGAAGTGATGCCTAAACCAAAAACCTATGTCTTCGAGTGAAGACTATGAGAGCGAATCTTGTCCAGAGTCGGACAAGTCAGCTTTGCTTGTAGCCCAAGTAAAGTTGCCGTGTGAGTTTGAAATCTGACCGTTGGAACACGTGTCAGTTCCTTAGTGACCCAGGGTCATTTCGGACAAATCAGGTCGGGTTGCCAAGTGGCTATAAATAGCCCACCCCCTACAACCATAAACGGTTGGCTGCTCAGATTGAAAGCACGGCTTTTGTCGTTTGAGAGCAACCCACCTCGAAGCCTTTGAGAGAGAATTCCTTGCGAGGATAAAGCCCTAACCACCAGAGCCAGAGAGAATTGGGCATCACTTAAGTCTTCTTGTCTGTGTGATCTGAAGACTTATTACACTTGAGGACTGTGCATCCTCCAGCCGGTTAGGCGTCGCGTTCTGAGCATCCAAGAGACATTGTGGATTGCCAGTGAACGAAGTCTGTGAAGGTTTGGGAGTCTACCTTGAAGACTTACCAGAGTGATTGGGCGAGGTCTATGTGACCTTAGCTCAAGGAGAATACGGTGAGGACTGGGTGTCCTGAGCTGCGTGTTCAGGACTGGGTGTCCGGGACTGTGTGTCCTAAGGTTTAAATACCTAGCTGCTCCAACCAGACGTAAAGTTGTCACAGCAACTGGAACTGGTTCAACAAATCATTGTCTTCAACGAGTCACTGGTTTCATCTTCACTTCACTTTACTTACTGTTACTCCTTGTGAAGTCATTGTATGTTTGCTCTATCATTTGTCTTCACTAAGTGACTGCGTGTTCTGTTTGGCTTCACAATATCTTCCTACCTGATCCTTACTACCTAGCTGCTATTAGTCTTTGTGCTTTCACTTCATTGAATACTTGACTATGGTTTTCCTAGTGTAGTCTACCTTCCGCTGCATGGTAATAGGTTCAATTTTATCGTTTGTCTTCAAAACTCCCATGTTCTGAAGACTTTCATAAAAATCGCCTATTCACCCCCCCCCCCTCTAGTCGATATAACGCACTTTCAATACTCATCGACATGCAAGTCATGATTCCTATTACAAGAACATGATCAAGCTCATACATCACATATATCATTCATCACATCCTTTTGGCCATATCACATCACATAGCATACCCTGCAAAAACAAGTTAGACATCCTCTAATTGTTGTTGCATGTTTTACGTGGCTGCTATGGGTTTCTAGCAAGAACGTTTCTTACCTACGCAAAACCACAATGGTGATATGCCAATTGCTATTTACCCTTCATAAGGACCATTTTCATCGAATCTGATCCGACTAAAGTGGGAGAGACAGACACCCGCCAACCACCTTATGCATCAAGTGCATGTCAGTCGGTGGAACCAGTCTCACGTAAGCGTACGTGTAAGGTCGGTCCGGGCCGCTTCATCCCACAATGCCGGCGGATCAAGATAAGACTAGTAATGGTAAGAAAATTGAACAAATCATCGCCCACAACTGCTTTGTGTTCTACTCGTGCATAGAATCTACGCATAGACCTAGCTCATGATGCCACTGTTGGGGAACGTAGCAATAATTCAAAATTTTCCTACGTGTCACCAAGATCAATCTATGAGATACTAGCAACGAGAGAGAGGGAGAGCATCTTCATACCCTTGAAGATCACTAAGCGGAAGCGTTCAAGAGAACGGGGTTGATGGAGTCGTACTCGTCGTGATCCAAATCACTGATGATCCTAGTGCCGAACGGACGACACCTCCACGTTCAACACACATACAGAACAGAGAGACGTCTCCTCCTTCTGGATCCCGCAAGGGGAGAGTAGAGGTTGATGGAGATCCAGCAGCACGACGGCCTGGTGGTGGAAGCAGCGGGATCTCGGCAGGGCTTCGCCAAGCACCAACGAGAGGGAGAGGTGTCACGGAGGGAGAGGGAGGCGCCAGGGACTTGGGTGCGGCTGATCTCCCTCCCCCCACTATATATAGGGCCCCTAGGGGAGGCGTCGGCCCTAGGAGATCCAATCTCCAAGGGGGGCGATGGCCAAGGGGGGGGGACTTGCCCCCCAAGTCAGGTGGGGCGCCCCCACCCCTAGGGTTTCCAACCCTAGGCGCAGGGGGAGGCCCATGGGGGGCGCACCAGCCCACCAGGGGCTGGTTCCCCTCCCACTTCATCCCATGGGGACCTCCGCGATAGGTGGCCCCACCCGGTGGACCCCCGGGACCCTTCCGGTGGTCCCGGTACAATACCGATTACCCCCGAAACTTTCCCGATGGCCGAAACTGGACTTCCTATATATAAATCTTCACCTCTAGACCATTCCGGAACTCCTCATGATGTTCGGGATCTCATCCGGGACTCCGAACAACTTTCGGGTTACCGCATACTAATATCTCTACAACCCTAGCATCACCGAACCTTAAGTGTGTAGACCCTACGGGTTCGGGAGACACGCAGACATGACCGAGACGACTCTCCGATCAATAACCAATAGCGGGATTTGGATACCCATGTTGGCTCCCACATGTTCCACGATGATCTCATCGGATGAACCACAATGTCGAGGATTCAATCAATCCCGTATACAATTCCCTTTGTCAATCGGTATGATACTTGCCCGAGATTCGATCATCGGTATCCCGATACCTCGTTCAATCTCGTTACCGGCAAGTCTCTTTACTCGTTCGTAAAACATCATCCCGTGATCAACTCCTTGACCACATTGTGCACATTATGATGATGTCCTACCGAGTGGGCCCAGAGATACCTCTCTGTTACACGGAGTGACAAATCCTAGTCTCGATTCGTGCCAACCCAACAGACACTTTCGGAGATACCCGTAGTGCACCTTTATAGCCACCCAGTTACGTCGTGACTTTTGGTACACCCAAAGCATTCCTACGGTATCCGGGAGTTGCACAATCTCATGGTCTAAGGAAATGATACTTGACATTAGAAAAGCTTTAGCATACGAACTACATGATCTTGGGCTAGGCTTAGGATTGGGTCTTGTCCATCACATCATTCTCCTAATGATGTGATCCCGTTATCAACGACATCCAATGTCCATGGTCAGGAAATTGTAACCATCTATTGATCAACGAGCTAGTCAACTAGAGGCTTACTAGGGACATGGTGTTGTCTATGTATCCACACATGTATCTGAGTTTCCTATCAATACAACTCTAGCATGGATAATAAACGATTATCATGAACAAGGAAATATAATAATAACTAATTTATTATTGCCTCTAGGGCATATTTCCAATAGTATCAAGTTTCTGGTTAATACAATTCTAGCATGAATAATAACATTTATCATGAATAAGGAAATATAAAATAACAACTTTATTATTTCCTCTAGGGCATATTTCCTTCAGTCTCCCACTTGCACTAGAGTCAATAATCTAGTTCACATCGCCATGTGATTAACACTAATAGTTCACATCGCCATGTGATTAACACCCAATGGGTTTACTAGAGTCAATAATCTAGTTCACATCGCCGTGTGATTAACACCCAAAGAGTACTAAGATGTGATCATGTTTTTCTTGTGAGATAGGTTTAGTCAACGAGTCTGCCATATTTAGATCCGTATGTATTTTGCAAATTTCTATGTCTACAATGCTCTGCATGGATCTACTCTAGCTAATTGCTCCCACTGTCAATATGTATTCAGATCGAGACTCAGAGTCAACCGGATCTGCGTCAAAGCTTGCATCGACGTAACTCTTTACGACAAACTCTTTATCACCTCCATAACCGAGAAACATTTGCTTAGTACGCTAAGGATAATTTTGACCACTGTCTAGTGATATACTCCTGGATCACTATTGTACCCCCTTACCAAACTCATGGCAAGGTACACAACAGGTTTGATACACAACATGGCATACTTTACATAACCTATGGCTGAGGTACAGGGAATGACTTTCTTTCTCTCTATATATCCTGTTGTGGTCGGGTTTTGAGTCTTACTCAACTTCACACCTTGTAAGACAGGTAAGAACCCTTTCTTTGACTGATCCATTTTGAACTCCTTCAAAATCTTGTCAAGGTATGTGCTTTGTGAAAGTCCTATCAAGCGTCTTCATCTATCTCTATAGATCTTGATGCCCAATATATAAGTAGCTTCACCGAGGTCTTTCATTGAAAAACTCTTATTCAAGTATCCTTTTATGCTATCCAGAAATTCTATATCATTTCCAATCAACAATATGTCATCCACATATAATATTAGAAATTCTACAGAGCTCCCACTCACTTTCTTGTAAATACAGGCTACTCCAAAAGTCTATATAAAACCATATGCTTTGATCACCTCATCAAAGTGTATATTCCAACTCCGAGATGCTTGCACCAGTCCATAAATGGATCGCTGGAGCTTGCACACTTTGTTAGCACCTTTAGGATCGACAAAACCTTCTGGTTGCATCATATACAACTCTTCTTTAAGAAATCCATTAAGGAATGCAGTTTTGACGTCCATTTGCCAGATTTCATAATCATAAAATGCGGCAGTTGCTAACATGATTCAAACAGACTTAAGCATCGCTACAGGTGAGAAAGTCTCATCATAGTAAACTCCATGAACTTGTTGAACACCTTTCGCAACAAGTCGAGCTTTGTAGACAGTAACATTACCATCAACGTCAGTCTTCTTGAAGATCCATTTATTCTCTATGGCTCGCCGATCATCGGGAAAGTCAACCAAGGTCCACACTTTGGTCTCATATATGGATTCTATCTCAGATTTCATGGCCTCAAGCCATTTATTGGAATCTGGGCTCATCATCGCTTTCTCATAGTTCGTAGGTTCGTCATGGTCTAGTAACATGACTTCTAGAATAGGATTACCGTACCACTCTGGTGCGGAACATGCTCTGGTTGACCTATGAGGTTCAGTAGCAACTTGATCTGAAGTTTCATGATCATTATCATTGGCTTCCTCTCTAGTTGGTGTAGGCATCACGGGAACGGTTTTCTATGATGAGCTACTTTCCCATTCGAGAGAAGGTACAATTACCTCATCAAGTTCTACTTTCCTCCCACTAACTTCTTTCAAGAGAAACTCCTTCTCTAGAAAGGATCCATTCTTAGCAACAAAGATCTTGCCTTCGGATCTGTGATAGAAGGTGTACCAAACAGTTTCTTTTGGGTATCCTATGAAGAGGCACTTCTACGATTTGGGTTCGAGCTTATCAGGCTGAAGCTTTTTCATATAAGCATCGCAACCCCAAACTTTAAGAAACGACAGCTTAGGTTTCTTCCAAAACCACATTTCATATGGTGTCGTCTCAAAGGATTTAGATGGTTCCCTATTTAAAATGAATGTAGCTATCTCTGATGCATAACCCCAAAACGATAGTGGTAAATCGATAAGAGACATAATAGATCGCACCATATCTAATAAAGTACGGTTACGACGTTCGGACACACCATTAAACTGTGGTGTTCCAGGTGGCGTGAGTTGTGAAACTATTCCACATTGTTTTAAATGAAGGACAAACTCGTAACTCAAATATTTGCCTCAGCGATCAGATCGTAGAAACTTTGTTTTCTTGGTATGATGATTCTCCACTTCACTCTGAAATTCTTTGAACTTTTCAAATGTTCGAGACTTGTGTTTCATTAAGTAGATATACTCATATCTACTCAAATCATCTGTGAAGGTCAGAAAATAACGATACCCGCTGTGTGCCTAAACACTCATTGGACCACATACATCGATATGTATTATTTCCAATAAGTCATTGGCTCGCTCCATTGTTCCAGAGAATGGATTTTTAGTCATCTTGCCCATGAGGCATGGTTCACAAGTATCAAGTGATTCCTAATCAAGTGATTCCAAAAGTCCATCTGCATGGAGTTTCTTCATGCGCTTTACACCAATATGACCTAAACGGTAGTGCCACAAATATGTTGCGCTATCATTATTAACTCTGCATCTTTTGGCATCAATATTATGAATAAGTGTATCACTACAATCGAGATTCAACAAACCATTCACATTGGGTGTATGACCATAAAAGGTTTTATTCGTGTAAATAGAACAACAATTATTCTCTGACTTAAATGAATAACCGTATTGCAATAAACATGATCCAATCATATTCATGCTCAACGCAAACACCAAATAATGTTTATTTTAGGTTCAATACTAATCCCGAAGATAAAGGGAGTGTGCGATGATGATCATATCAATCTTGGAACCACTTCCAACACACATCGTCACCTCACCCTCAACTAGTCTCCGTTTATTCTGCAATTCCTGTTTCCAGTTACTAATCTTAGCAACTGAATATGTATCAAATACCCATAGGCTACTTTGAGCACTAGTGAGGTACACATCAATAACATGTATATCAAATATACCCTTTTTCACTTTGTCATCCTTCTTATCCACCAAATATTTGGTGTAGTTCCGCTTCCAGTGACCATTTCCTTTGCAGTAGAAGCACCTAGTTTCAGGCTTAGATCTGGCTTTGGGCTTCTTCACAGGAGTGGCAACTTGCTTGTCATTCTTCTTGAATTTCCCTTTCTTTTCCTTTGCCCTTTTTCTTGAAACTAGTGGTCTTATCAACCATCAACACATGATGATTTTTCTTGATTTCTACCTTCACTGATTTCAGCATCGCGAAGAGCTCGGGAATCATTTTCGTCATCCATTGCATATTATAGTTCATCACAAAGTTCTAGTAACTTGGTGATAGTGACTAGAGAACTCTGTCAATCACTATCTTATCGGGAAGATTAACTCCCACTTAATTCAAGCGATTGTAGCACCCAGACATTATGAGCACATGCTCACTGGTTGAGCTATTCTCCTCCATCTTGTAGGCAAAGTACTTGTCAGAGGTCTCATACCTCTCGACATGGGCATGAGTTTGAAATACCACTTTCAGCTCTTGGAACATCTCATATGCTCAGTGGCATTCAAAACGTTTTTGAAGTCCCGATTCTAAGCCGTAAAGCATGGCGCACTAAACTATCAAGTAGTCATCATATCGAGCTTGCCAAACGTTCATAAATTATGCATCTGCTCCTGCAATAGGTCTATCACCTAGCGGTGCATCAAGGACATAATTCTTCTGTGTAGCAATGAGGATAATCCTCAGATCATGGACCCAGTCCGCATCATTGCTACTATCATCTTTCAACTTAGTTTTCTCTTGGAACATATCAAAACATAGGGGAACTACATCGCGAGCTATTGATCTAGAACATAGATATGCAAATACTATCAGGACTAAGTTCATGATAAATTAAGTTCAATTAATCATATTACTTAAGAACTCCCACTTAGATAGACATCCCTCAAGTCATCTAAATGATATGTGATCCAAATCAACTAAACCATGTCCGATCATCACGTGAGATGGAGTAGTCATCAATGGTGAACATCTCTATGTTGATCATATCTACTATATGATTCACGTTTGACCTTTCGGTCTCTACTGTTCTGAGGCCATGTCTGTACATGTAAGGCTCGTCAAGTTTAACCCGAGTATTCCACATGTGCAAAATTGTCTTGCACCTGTTGTATGTGAACGTAGAGTCTGTCACACCCGATCATCACGTGGTGTCTCAACACGACGAACTGTCGCAATGGTGCATACTCGGGGAGAACACTTATACCTTGAAAGTATAGTGAGGGATCATCTTATAATACTACCACCGTACTAAGCAAAATAAGATGCATAAAAGATAAACATCACATGCAATCAAAATATGTGACATGATATGGCCATCATCATCTTGTGCTTTTGATCTCCATCTCCAAAGCATCGTCATGATCTCCATCGTCACTAGCTTGACACCTTGATCTCAATCATAGCGTGGTGGTCGTCTCGCCAACTAACACATGGTGATAAAGTAAAGAAATTACATGACGTTTGCATTTCATACAATAAAGAGACAACCATAAGGCTCCTACCGATTGCCATTAACTTTTACAAAACATGATCATCTCATACAATAACATATATCACATCATTTCTTGACCATATGACATCACAACATGCCCTGGAAAAACAAGTTAGACGTCCTCTACTTTGTTGTTGCAAGTCTTACGTGGCTGCTACGGGCTTCTAGCAGGAACCGTTCTTACCTACTCATCAAAATCACGACGGTGATTTATCAAGTTTGTTGTTTTAACCTTCAACAAGGACCGGCCGCAGTCAAATTCGATTCAACTAAATTTGGAGAAATAGACACCCGCCAGCCACCTTTATGCAAAACTAGTTGCATGTCTGTCGGTAGAACCGGTCTCATGAACGTGGTCATGTAAGGTTGGTCCGGGCCGCTTCATCCAACAATACCGCCAAATCAAAATAAGACATTGGTGGTAAGCAGTATGATGATCACTGCCAACAACTCTTTGTGTTCTACTCGTGCATATCATCTACGCATAGACCTGTCTCTGATGCCACTGTTGGGAAACATAGCATGCAATTTCAAAAAAAATCCTACGCTCACGCAAGATATATCTAGGAGATGCATAGCAACGAGAGGGGGAGAGTGTGTCCACGTACCCTCGTAGACCGAAAGCGGAAGCGTTTGACAACACGGTTGATGTAGTCAAACTTCTTCTCGTTCCAACCGATCAAGCACCGAACGTATGACACCTCCGAGTTCTGCACACGTTCAGCTCGATGACGTCCCTCGAACTCTTGATCCATCAAAGTGTCGGGGGAGAGTTTCGTCAGCACAACGGCATGGTGATGGTGAAGTGATCCATGCAGGGCTTTGCTTAAGCACTACGACAATATGACCGGAGGCGTAAACTGTGGAGGGTGGCGCCACGCACGACTAACAATCCTTGTTATGTGTTCTAGCAGTGCCCCCCATATATATATGTTGGAAGGGAGGAGAGGCAACCAAGGGGGCACCCCAAGTAGAGGAATCCTACTTGGGCGCCTCCCAATTCGGCCTCCCCCTTCCATATTCATCCGGACGGGGAAGGAAGGAGGAGGGAGGAGAGAAGGAAGGGGGAGGCCGAATCCCTCCCCTTCCTTTCTCTCTTCTCATCTTTCCTTCCCATCCTATTTTGGCCTACATGGGGCGCACCAGCCTCCTAGGGGCTGGTTTGTCCCCTTCTTGGCCTATTAGGCCCATGTACTTGCCGGGGGGATGCCCGAAACCCCTTCCGGTGACCCGATATGTACTCGGTACCCCCCAGAACACTTCCGGTGTCTGAATATCAAAATCCTATATATGAATCTTTACCTCTCGACCATTTCATGACTCCTCATAATGTCCGTGATCTCATCCGGGACTCCGAACAACATTCGGTTACCAAATCGCATAACTCATATAATACAAAATCGTCATCGAACTTTAAGCGTGCGAACCCTATGGGTTCGAGAACTATGTAGACATGAACGAGACACCTCTTCGGTCAATAACCAAAAGCAGAACTTGGATGCTCATATTGGTTCCCACATATTCTACGAAGATCTTTATCGATCGTACCATAATGACAACATACGTAATTCCCTTTGTCATCGGTATGTTACTTGCCCGAGATTCAAGCATTGGTATCTACATACCTAGTTCACTATCGTTACCGGCAAGTCTCTTTACTCATTCCACAATGCATCATATTGTAACTAAATCATTAGTCACTTTGATTGCAAGGCTTCTTATGATGCGCATTACCGAGAGGGCCTAGAGATACCTCTCCGATGCTCGGAGTGACAAATCCTAATCTTGATCTATGCCAACCCAGCAAACACCTTCGGAGATACCTATAGAGCATCTTTATGATCACCCAGTTATGTTGTGACGTTTGATAGCACACACGACATTCCTCTAGTATCCGGGGGTTGCATAATCTCATAGTTGAAGGAATATGTATTTGACATGAAGAAAGCAATAGCAATAAAACTGAACGATCAATATGCTAAGCTAACAGAAGGGTCTTGTGAAGGAAATATGCCCTAGAGGCAATAATAAATTTGTTATTTATATTTGCTTATATCATGATAAATGTTTATTATTCATGCTAGAATTGTATTAACGGGAAACATAGTAGATGTGTGAATACATAGACAAACAGAATGTCACTAGTATGCCTCTACTAGACTAGCTCATTGCATTAATGATGGTTATATTTCCTAACCATAGACATGAGTTGTCATTTGATTAACGGGATCACGTGGGATCACATCATTAGAGAATGATGTGATTGACTTGACCCATCCGTTATCTTAGCACGATGATCGTTTAGTTTGTTGCTATTGCTTTCTCCATAACTTATACATGTTCCTATGACTATGAGATCATGCAACTCCCGAATACCGGAGGGACACTTAGTGTGCTATCAAACGTCACAACGTAACAGGGTGACTATAATGATGCTCTACAGGTGTCCCCGATGGTGTTTGTTGAGTTAGCATAGATCGAGATTAGGATTTGTCACTCCGAGTGTCGGAGAGGTATCTCTGGGCTCTCTCGGTAATGCACATCAATATAAGCCTTGCAAGCAATGTGACTAATGAGTTAGTTACGGGATGATGTATTACGAAACGAGTAAAGAGACTTGCCGGTAACGAGATTGAACTAGGTATTGAGATACCGACGATTGAATCTCGGGTAAGTAACATACCGATGACAAAGGGAACAACACATATCATTATGCGGTTTGACCGATAAAGATCTTCGTAGAATATGTGGGAGCTAGTATGAACATCCATGTTCCGCTATTGGTTATTGAGCAGAGATGTGTCTCGGTCATGTCTACATAGTTCTCGAACCCGTAGGGTCCGCACGCTTAACGTTCGATGACGATCGGTATTATGAGTTTATGTGTTTTGATGTACCGAAGGTAGTTCAGAGTCCCGGATATGATCACGGACATGACGAGGAGTCTCTAAATGGTCGATACATAAAGATTGATATATTGGACGGCTATATTCGGACACCGAAAGTGTTCCGGGTGATTTCGGAGAAAACCGGAGTGCCGGAAGGTTACCGGACCCCCCCCCCGGGGAAAATTTGGGCCTTCATGGGCCATAGGGAAGAGGGAAGGCAGCCCACAAGGGGTAGTTGCGCCCCCTCCCTATAGGGAGTCCGAATTGGACTAGGGAGGGGGCGCCCCCCTTTCCTTCTCCTCTTCCTTCCTTCCCCTTCCCCTCCTAGTTGGACTAGGAAAGGGGGAGTCCTACTACTACTAGGAGAAGGACTCCTCCCCTCCTTGGCGCGCCCTAGGGCCGGCCGGCCTCCCCCTTGCTCCTTTATATATGGGGGCAGGGGGCACCCTAGAACACGCAAGTTGATCATTGATCCCTTAGCCGTGTGCAGTGCCCCCCTCCACCATAATCCACCTCAGTCATATCGTCGTAGTGCATAGGCGAAGCCTTGCGCCGGTAACTTCATCATCACCGTCATCACGCCGTCGTGATGACGAAGCTCTCCCTCGACACTCAGCTGGATCGAGAGTTCGTGGGACGTCACCGAGCCGAACGTGTGCATATCACGGAGGTGCCGTACTTTCGGTACTAGGATCGGCCGGATCGTGAAGACGTACGACTACATCAACCGCATTGTCATAACGCTTCCTCTTACGGTCTACGTGGGTACGTGGACAACACTCTTCCCCTCTCGTTTCTATGCATCACCATGATAGATCTTGCGTGTGCGTAGGATTTTTTTTGAAATTACTGCGTTCCCCAACAGTGGAATCCAAGCCAGGTCTATGCGTAGATGTTATATGCACAAGTAGAACACAAAGGAGTTGTGGGCGTGGGTATATACATATTGCTTGTCGTCACTAGTTGATTCTTGATTCAACGTCATTGTTGGATGAAGCAGCCCAAACCGACATTACGCGTACGCTTACGCGAGAATGGTTCTACCGTCGTGCTTTGCACACAGGTGGCTAGTGGGTGTCTGTTTCTCTAGCTTTAGTTGAATCGGATTCAATGAACAGGGTTCTTTTTGAAGATCAGAAAGCAATCACTATACCGCGTTCTGGTTTTTGATGCGTAGGTAAGAACAGTTCTTGCTCAGCCCGTAGCAGCCACGTAAAACTTGCAACAACAAAGTAGAGGACGTCTAACTTGTTTTTGCAGGGCGTGTTGTGATGTGATATGGTCAAGACATGATGCTAAATTTTATTGTATGAGATGATCATGTTTTGTAATGGATTTATCGGCAACTGTCAGGAGCCATATGTTTGTCGCTTTATTGTATGAAATGCAATCGCCATCTAATTGCTTTACTTTATCACTAAGCGGTAACGATAGTCGTAGAAGCAATAGTTGGCGAGGCGACAATGATGCTTCGATGGAGATTAAGGTGTCAAGCCAGTGACAATGGTGATCATGACGGTGCTTTAGAGATGGAGATCAAAGGCACATGATGATGATGGCCATATCATATCACTTATATTGATTGCATGTGATGTTTATCCTTTATGCATCTTATTTTTCTTAGTTTGACGGTAGCATTATAAGATGATCTCTCACTAAATTTCAAGGTATAAGTGTTCTCCCTGAGTATGCACCGTTGCTACAGTTCGTCGTGCTGAGACACCATGTGATGACCGGGTGTGATAAGCTCTACGTTCACATACAACGGGTGCAAGAAAGTTTTGCACATGCAGAATACTCGGGTTAAACTTGACGAGCCTAGCATATGCAGATATGGCCTCGGAACACTGAGATCGAAAGGTCGAGCGTGAATCATATAGTAGATATGATCAACATAGTGATGTTCACCATTGAAAACTACTCCATCTCACGTGATGATTAGACATGGTTTAGTTAATATGGATCACGTGATCACTTAGATGGTTAGAGGGATATCTATCTAAGTGGGAGTTCTTAAGTAATTTGATTAATTGAACTTTAATTTATCATGAACTTAGTACCTGATAGTATTTTTCATGTCTATGTTGTTGTAGATAGATGGCCCGTGTTGTTGTTCCGTTGAATCTTAATGCGTTCCTGGAGAAAGCTAAGTTGAAAGATGATGGTAGCAACTACACAGACTGGGTCCATAACTTGAGGATTATCCTCATTGCTGCACAGAAGAATTACGTCCTGGAAGCACTGCTAGGTTACAAACCCGCTGCAGGAGCAACGCCAGATGTTGTGATCACCTGGCAGAGCAAAGCTGATGACTACTCGATAGTTCGGTGTGCCATGCTTTACGACTTAGAACCGGGACTTCAACGATGTTTTGAACATCATGGAGCATATGAGATGTTCCAGGAGTTGAAGTTAATATTTCAAGCAAATGCCCGGATTGAGAGATATGAAGTCTCCAATAAATTCTACAGCTGCAAAATGGAGGAGAATAGTTCTGTCAATGAACATATACTCAGAATGTCTGGGTACCGCAACCACTTGACTCAACTGGGAGTTAATCTTCCTGATGATAGTGTCATTGACAGAGTTCTTCAATCACTGCCACCAAGCTACAAGAGCTTCGTGATGAACTATAATATGCAAGGGATGGATAAGACGATTCCTGAGCTCTTCGCAATGCTAAAGGTTGCGGAGGTAGAAATCAAGAAGGAGCATCAAGTGTTGATGGTCAACAAGACCACCAGTTTCAAGAAAAGGGGTAAAGGGAAGAAGGGAAACTTCAAGAAGAACAGCAAGCCAGTTGTTGCTCAAGTGAAGAAACCCAAGTCTGGACCTAAGCCTGAGACTGACTGCTTCTACTACAAAGGGACTGGTCACTGGAAGCAGAAATGCCCCAAGTATTTGGCGGAGAAGAAGGATGATAAAGTGAAAGGTATATTTGATATACATGTTATTGATGTGTACCTTACTAATGCTCGCATTAGTGCCTGGGTATTTGATACTGGTTCTGTTGCTAATATTTTCAACTCGAAACAAGAGCTACGGATTAAGCGAAGATTGGCTAAGGACGAAGTGACGATGCGCGTGGGAAATGGTTCCAAAGTCGATGTGACCGCCGTCAGCACGCTACCTCTACATATACCTTCGGGATTAGTTTTGGACCTAAATAATTGTTATTTGGTGCCAGCGTTGAGCATGAACATTATATCTAGATCTTGTTTGATGCGAGACAGTTATTCATTTAAATCAAAGAATAATGGTTGTTCTATTATATGAGTAATATCTTTTATGGTCATGCACCCTTGATGAGTGGTCTATTTATACTAAATCTTGATAGTAGTGATACACATGTTCATAGTATTGAAGCCAAAAGATGCAGAGTTGATAATGATAGTGCCACTTATTTGTGGCACTGTCATTTGGGTCATATTGGTGTAAAGCGCATGAAGAAACTCCATTCTGATGGACTTCTGGAATCACTTGGTACTTGCGAACCATGCCTCATGGGCAAGATGACTAAAACTCCGTTCTCCGGAACAATGGAGCGATCAACCGAGTTATTGGACCTCATACATACTGATGTATGTGGTCCAATGAACATTCAGGCTCGCGGCAGATATCGTTATTTTCTCACCTTCACTGATGATTTGAGCAGATATGGGTATATCTACTTAATGAAACAAAAGTCTGAAATATTTGAAAAGTTCAAAGAATTTCAGAGTGAAGTGGAAAATCATTGTAACAAGAAAATAAACTTTCTACGATCTGATCATGGAGGAGAATATTTGAGTTATGAGTTTGGTCTTCATTTGAAATAATCCGAAATAGTTTCTCAACTCACGCCACTCGGAACACCATAGGATAATGGTGTGTCCGAATATCGTAATCATACTTTACTAGATATGGTGCAATCTATGATGTCTCTTACTGATTTACCGCTATCGTTTTGGGGTTCTGCTTTAGAGACATATGCATTCATGTCGAATAGGGCACCATCTAAATCCATTGAGACGACACCTTATGAACCGTGGTTTGGCAAGTAACCCAAGTTGTCATTTCTTAAAGTTTGGGGCTGCGATGCTTATGTGAAAAATCTTCAACCTGATAAGCTCGAACCCAAATCGGAGAAATGTGTCTTCATAGGATACCCAAAGGATATTGTTGGGTACACCTTCAATCACAGATCCGAAGGCAAGATATTCATTGCTAAGAATGGATCCTTTCTAGAGAAGGAGTTTCTCTCGAAAGAAGTGAGTGGGAGGAAAGTAGAAATTGATGAGGTAATTGTACCTGCTCCCTTATTGCAAAGTAGTTCATCACTGAAATCAGTTCCAGTGATTCCTACACCAGTAAGTGAGGAAGCTAATGATGATGATCATGAAACTTCTGATCAAGTTACTACCGAACCACGTAGGTCAACCAGAGTGAGATACGCACCAGAGTGGTACGGTAATCCTGTTCTGGAGGTCATGTTACTTGACCATGACGAACGTACGAACTATGAGGAAACGATGATGAGCTGTAACACCCCGAGAATCATGCTACAGTAATCCCATGCTAATGGCCATGTCATCATGATCATCATAGTTAAATTACCATAAGAAATAATTCAACTCCGAAACCCTAGTCAAGTTCAAGATTCAAATTGTATGTGAAATTTAAAGTTTCACAAACATGTCCGAAAAATAGTTCATGTTTTTTCAAATATTCCATACGTATTTTTCATGATGAAACCAACCTCATTCGGATTCCAAAAATGCCCCTGGGGATTAATAAAGTGGATCATCAGCATTTAAGTTGGCCGTTTAAAATTCAAACACAAATTTAAATAATTGCAAATGCCCTCAAAAATTTTAATGCAACCCTAGACTATTGCATACCTTTTTTGTGCAAAGTTTCATAAGTAACAAAATTCTTTTGATCATTAAACTATTTAGGAGACAGTAGCTACTTACTATTTTAGCGAAAGAAAAACGCGGTTTGGAATTTGGCACTTGGCCCATTGCTATAGTAGGAGCCCAACCCACCTAGGGCCTCTTCTTAAGTCGTTTTGTTCACAGGGAGACAAAGTGTCTCCGTGTCGAGCATCCATGGCATCCTGGCCATGGATGGCCTCCACGTCCTCCCCATCGTCCTATAACTGTGCCAAATGAACACCCTAGATCGAGTGCGTCCATCTCCCCCTCTTTCCCCCATCGCCCCCTTCTTCTTCTGCTCGAAATCGAGCTTGATATTTTCGATGTCACCACTGCCTCGCCCTTGTTGCCATGGCCACCGTCGTCGCCGTCACTCGGTGGCACGTCCTAGAGGATCGCCATGCTCGGCTTTGTCCGTTCTGGGGACCAGCTCGAGTCGAGGAGCTGCGTAACCACCGTTATCATCGCCTTCTTCAACCGACCGTCACCAACTTGTCATCGATGCCGTCGCTCCGGTCCACCCCCGACCTCCCTGACCTCGTCTCCGGCACCGCTGCGAGATGCTCGTCCAAACCCCTCTCTCTCTGTTGTCGATTAGTCGCCGTAGCCGCCGTCACCAAGCTCGTCTGAGACCTTGCGTACGCGTGCGTGCGTGGTGTGCTGTGCTGCACCTATGCCGCGGCTTAGCCGCTGCTTTGCTACTACTCTGCTCGTAGCTGTTGCCACTGCCGCTGCTGTTGCTTTTGCCGCTGCCTACTGCTGCTTCTACTGCTGCCGCTCGCGTCGTCTGCCTGCGTCGTTGCCTTCCGCAGCCGCCGGCGCCCTACCCTGCGCCCGGTCATGCCTCCACGTGTGTGCCCGCATCTCCCTAGTGCCACTCCCCACCGAGCACCAACCGCGCCCCGGCCCACTCGTGGCCCCGCCCGGGCCCTGCTCCGCTTTGCCGCCGTCGCCTGCAACTCACCTCCCGCTCGCCACCCGCAGTGCTGCTGCCGCTGCTAGTCTCACCCCGGCCTCGCCACCCTCCGCTGCCGCTCTACCTAATGCTCCCCACCACCGCTCCACTCCGCCCCTGGCCACCGGCCACCTCGCGTCGCCGTTGAGCCTCGCCCGCGCCGCCCGCAGCGGCTCCGCGCCCACGCTGTCCGCCTTCCAGAGCTCCCGCCTTGCAAGCCATCGCCGCCTAGCTCGTCGTCCCCGCCACCCCTGCCTGCGCTAGCTGCCTGGCCGCACCGGGGCCGCCCCTCCCGCTGCTTGTCGTGCCCCTCGGCCGACCATGGACGCCCATGCCTGAGCACAACCCCTGTGGCCTGCTGGCTCACTGCCAGGTGGGGCCGGCCTTAAAAAAAGGGAAAAGGAGGAGATAACAGAAATAAAATGAAAATAATAGTGTGACACTGACATGCGGGCCCCGCTGACCAGTCAAAGTTTGACCAGTCTACTGCTGCGTTAGCAGTTGACTGGCCCCACTTGTCGGCCACTGGTGCACCTCTGGGTGCACTGCACCGAGTGCACCTAGCCTTTTCTGCCTAGTTTGTTTTAATTAAAATAAAACCCATGAATTTCAGAATATTGTTTTAAACTTTGAAAAATCATAGAAATTAATCCGTAACTCGGATGAAAAATTTTTATACATGAAAGTTGCTCAGAACGACGAGATGAATCCGAATATGTAGCTCGCTCGCCCGCCACACACCCCTAGCATAGCGAACGTGCAACATTCCACCTCCGGTCCATCTGTCCAAAAACGCGGAACGTCGGGAATACTTCCCCGGATGTTTTCCCCTTTCGCCGGTATCACCTAGTACTGCGTTAGGTCATCTCTAGCACCGCATAATGCCATGTTATGCTTTGATTGATCTATTATTTACTATGTTCCCCCTCCGTTACTTCTTTCCGGTAGACCTCGAGACCACCGCCGATACCCCCATGATCGACTACATCGACGATGACCCCTCCTTCTTGCCAGAGCAACTAGGCAAGCCCCCCCCCCTTGATCACCAGATATTGCCTACTCTCCTCTATACTTCTTGCATTAGAGTAGTGTAGCCTGTTACTGCTTTCCGTTAATCCTATTCTGATGCATAGCCTGTCATTATTGCTACAACTGTTGATACCTTACCTGCAATCCTAAATGCTTAGTATAGGATGCTAGTTTACCATCAGTGGCCCTACATTCTTGTCCGTCTGCCATGCTATACTATCGGATCGTGATCACTCGGGAGTTGATCACGGGTATATACTTATATACATAATATATGATACTTGTGGTGACTAAAGACGGGTCGGCTCGTAGGAGTACCCGCGAGTGATCCACGGATTGGGTCCGAAAGGACGTTTGTCCCAACGGCCCTCTGAGTGGATCTTTGTGGTGAAGCGACAGGGCAGGTTGAGACCACCTAGGAGAGAGGTGGGCCTGGCCCTGGTCGGTGTTCGCGGTTATTTCAAGATAACACATTTAACGAGATCTTGGTATTTGATCTGAGTCTGGCTACTGGCCTATACGCACTAACCATCTACGCGGGGACAGTTATGGGCACTCGACGTCGTGGTATTAGCCGAAGCCTTCATGACGTCAGCGACTGAGCGGCGCGCGCCGGGTTGGACTTGAACGCCTACTCTTGTATAAGGGAGGCTAGGTCTGCTCATCGTCCGCGTACGCAATGTGCAGGTGTGCAATGGGCGATGGGCCCAGACCCCTGCGCCATAGGATTTAGACCGGCGTGCTGACCTCTCTATTGTGCCTAGGTAGGGCTGCGACATGTTGATCTTCTGAGGCCGGGCATGACCCAGGAAAGTGTGTCCGGCCAAATGGGATCGAGCGTGTTGGGTTATGTGGTGCACCCCTGTAGGGAAGTTAATCTATTCGAATAGCCGTGATCTTCGGTAACATGACGACTTGGAGTTGTACCATGACCTTATGACAACTAGAACCAGATACTTAATAAAACACACCCTTCCAAGTGCCAGATACAACCCGGTGGTCGCTCTCTAATAGGGCGACGAGGAGAGGATCGCCGGGTAGGATTATGCTACACGATGCTACTTGGTGGACTTACCTTCTGCTCTCTTCTACATGCTGCAAGATGGAGGTGGCCAGAAGCGTAGTCTTCGATAAGACTAGCTATCCCCCTCTTATTCCAGCATTCTGCAGTTCAGTCCACATATACTACCCTTATTCCATTTGATACCAATGCATACATATGTAGTGTAGCTCCTTGCTTGCGAGTACTTTGGATGAGTACTCACGGTTGCTTTGCTCCCTCTTTTCCCCCTTTCTATACCCGATTGCTGCGACCAGACGTTGGAGTCCAGGAGCCAGACGCCACCGTCGACGATGACTCCTACTACACTGGAGGTGCCTACTACTACGTGCAGCCCACTGATGGCGACCAGGAGTAGTTTAGGAGGATTCCAGGCAGGAGGCATGCGCCTCTTTCGATCTGTATCCCAGTTTGTGCTAGCCTTCTTAAGGCAACTTGTTTAACTTATGTCTGTACTCAGATATTGTTGCTTCCGTTGACTCGTCTATGATCGAGCTCTTTTATTCGAGCCCTTGAGGCCCCTGGCTTGTAATATGATGCTTGTATGACTTATTTTATTTGTAGAGTTGTGTTGTGATATCTTCCTGCGAGTCCCTGATCTTGATCGTACATGTTTGCGTGTATGATTAGTGTACGGTCAAATTGGGGGTGTCACATGAGCCCAGATTCCACAAAATGGCTTGAGGCCACGAAATCTGAGATGGGATCCATGTATGAGAACAAAGTGTGGACTTTGGATGACTTGCCCGATGATCGGCAAGCCATAGAGAATAAATGGATCTTTAAGAATAAGATTGACGCTGACGGTAATTTTACTATCTACAAATCTCGACTTGTTGCAAAAGGTTTTCGACAAGTTCAAGGAGTTGACTACGATGAGACCTTCTCAGCCGTAGTGATGCTTAAGTCCGTCCGAATCATGTTAGCAATTGCCGCATTTTATGATTATGAAATTTGGCAAATGGATGTCAAAACTGCATTCCTTGATGGATATCTTAAAGAAGAGTTGTATATGATGCAACCAGAAGGTTTTGTCGATCCAAAAGGTGCTAACAAAGTGTGCAAGCTCCAGCGATCCATTTATGGACTGGTGCAAGCCTCTCGGAGTTGGAATATACGCTTTGATAGTATGATCAAAACATATGGTTTTATACAGACTTTTGGAGAAGCATGTATTTACAAGAAAGTGAGTGGGATCTCTGTAGCATTTCTGATATTATATGTAGATGACATATTGTTGATCGGAAATGATACTAAATTTCTGAATAACATAAAAGGATACTTGGATAAGAATTTTTCAATGAAAGACCTCGGTGAAGCTTCTTATATATTGGGCATCAAGATCTATAGAGATAGATCAAGATGCTTAATTGGACTTTCACAAAGCACATACCTTCATAAAGTTTTGAAGAAGTTCAAAATGGATCAGGCAAAGAAAGGGTTCTTGCCTGTGTTACAAGGTGTGAAGTTGAGTCAGACTCAATGCCCGACCACTGCAGAAGATAAAGAGAAAATGAAAGTCATTCACTATGCTTCAGCCATAGGTTCTATCATGTATGCAATGCTGTGTACCACACCTGATGTGTGTCTTGCTATTAGTTTAGTAGGGAGGTACCAAAGTAATCCAGGAGTGGATCACTGGACATAGGTCAAGAACATCCTGAAATACCTGAAAAGGACTAAGGATGTGTTTCTCGTATATGAAGGTGATAAAGAGCTCGTCGTAAACGGTTACGTCGATGCAAGCTTTGACACTGATCCGGATGACTCTAAGTCACAAACCGGATACATGTTTTTATTAAATGGTGGAGCTATCAGTTGGTGCAGTTCCAAGGAAAGCGTCATGGCAGGATCTACGTGTGAAGCGGGGTACATAGCTGCTTCAGAAGCAGCAAATGAAGTAGTCTGGATGAAGGAGTTCATATCCGATCTAGGTGTCATACCTAGTGCATCGGGTCCAATGAAAATCTTTTGTGACAACACTGGTGCAATTGCCTTGGCAAAGGAATCCATATTTCACAAGAGAACCAAGCACATCAAGAGACGCTTCAATTCCATCCGCGATCAAGTCAAGGAGGGAGACATAGAGATTTGCAAGATACATACGGATCTGAATGTTGTAGACCCATTAACTAAGCCTCTCTCACGAGCAAAACATGATCAGTACCAAGACTCCATGGGTGTTAGAATCATATAACAATGTAATCTAGATTATTGACTCTAGTGCAAGTGGGAGACTGAAGGAAATATGCCCTAGAGGCAATAATAAAGTTTTTATTTATATTTCCTTATATCATGATAAATGTTTATTATTCATGCTAGAATTGTATTAACTGGAAACTTAGTACATGTGTGAATACATAGACAAACAGAATGTCACTAGTATGCCTCTACTAGACTAGCTTGTTGCATCAATGATGGTTATGTTTCCTAACCATAGACATGAGTTGTCATTTGATTAACGGGATCACATCATTAGAGAATGATGTGATTGACTTGACCCATCTGTTAGCTTAGCATAATGATCGTTTAGTTTGTTGCTATTGCTTTCTCCATAACTTATACATGTTCCTATGACTATGAGATCATGCAACTCCCGAATACCGGAGGAGCACTTAGTGTGCTATCAAATGTCACAACGTAACTGGGTGACTATAAAGATGTTCTACATGTGTCTACGATGGTGTTTGTTGAGTTGGCATAGATCGAGATTAGGATTTGTCACTCCGAGTATCGGAGAGGTATCTCTGGGCCCTCTCGGTAATGCACATCAATATAAGCCTTGGAAACAATGTGACTAATGAGTTAGTTATGGGATGATGTATTACAGAACGAGTAAAGAGACTTGCCGGTAACGAGATTGAACTAGGTATTGAGATACCGACGATCGAATCTCGGGCAAGTAACATACCGATGACAAAGGGAACAACGTATATCGTTATGCGGTTTGACCGATAAAGATCTTCATAGAATATGTGGGAGCCAATATGAACATCCAGGTTCTGATATTGGTTATTGACGGGAGACGTGTCTCGGTCATGTCTACATAGTTCTCGAACCCGTAGGGTCCGCACGCTTAATAGTCGGTGACGATCAGTATTATGAGTTTATGTGTTTTGATGTACCGAAGGTAGTTCAGAGTCCCGGATATGATCACGGACATGACGAGGAGTCTCGAAATGGTCGATACATAAGGATTGGTATATTGGACGGCTATATTCGGACACAGGAAGTGTTCTGGGTGATTTCGGAGAAAACCGGAGTGCCGGAGGACCCCCCCCCCCCCGCGGGAAAGTTGGGCCTTCATGGGCCATAGGGAAGAGAGAAGGTAGCCCACAAGGGGCAGCCGCGCCCCTCCCTATAGGGAGTCCGAATTGGACTAGGGAGGGGCCCCCCCTTTCCTTCTCCTCTTCCTCTCCCTTCCTTCCTTCCCCTTCCCCTCCTAGTTGGACCAGGAAAGGGGGAGTCCTACTCCTACTAGGAGGAGGACTTCTCCCCTCCTTGGCACGCCCTAGGGCCGGCCGGCCTCCCCCCTTGCTTCTTTATATACGGGGGCAGGGGCACCCTAGAACACACAAGTTGATCATTGATCCCTTAGCCGTGTGCGGTGCCCCCTCCACCATAATCCACCTCGGTCATATCGTCGTAGTGCTTAGGCGAAGCCCTGCGCCGGTAACTTCATCATCACCATCATCACGCCGTCATGCTGGCGAAGCTCTCCCTCGACACTCAGCTAGATCGAGAGTTCGTGGGACGTCACCGAGCCAAACGTGTGCAGATCGCGAGGGTGCCGTACTTTCGGTACTAGGATCGGTCGGATCATGAAGACGTACGACTACATCAACCGTGTTGTCATAATGCTTCTGCTTATGGTCTATGAGGGTACGTGGACAACACTCTTCCCCTCTCGTTGCTATTCATCACCATAATAGATCTTGCGTGTGCGTAGGAATTTTTTTGAAATTACTGCGTTCCCGAACATCTTGTCCATCACATAATTCTCCTAATGATGTGATCCCGTCCATCAACTGACAACACATGTCTATGGTTTGTAAACTTAGCCATCTTTGATTAACGAGCTAGTCTAGTAGAGGCTTACTAGGGATACAGTGTTTTGTCTATGTATCCACACATGTATCAAGTTTTCGGTTAATAAAATTCTAGCATGAATAATAAACATTTATCATGAATAAGGAAATATAAAATAACAACTTTATTATTGCCTCTAGGGCATATTTCCTTTAGTTAGGCGGTGGTTAACTATTTTCTAAAGGACGAAGGAAGGATTTGATATTTTATCGACAATGGCTATGGAGTAATGTCAGTGGTACCATTGTACCCAAGGCAAGTCGGGAATCTGTAGAAGCTTGAAAGCACATTTCATTAGGAGGCAATTATTTTGTAAAAGGAAGTTTTTTATGCTAGGACCACCACATTTTTTAAGTTTGCAAAATAATATATCCAAGAATAAGACATTGGGCCCTGGTACAGGTTTCTTCCGCCGTCCAAACAAGGCCCTATGAATCACATCAATATTTCAACACATTTTTGGGAGCCTAAAGACGAACATAAAATAAACCTCTAGGGAATCCAGAAGGGATGAAAGTAGGGTTAATATAGCCCCACGAGTAAGGCAATTTAGGGACATGGCCAGTAATGTGTTTGTAGAAGTTTTGAACTATGGTTTGGAAGGCAGAAGGAGGGAGTTTTAGGTGGGATAGGGGTAGACCTAAATAGATTTGGGGGAAGTAGGAGACCTTGGGGCCGAAAATGTTTGCGGCCACGAGCACAATATCTAGGTTTGAGTGAAGGGGAACAAAAATTGTTCTGTAGAAGTTGATAGCAAGACCGGTGGCTAGGGAGAATTGTAGAATGGTTTTGAGTTGAGAAGTGGTGTTGGTAAAGGCATGAGCGAGATAGTGAGAGTGTCCTTAGCGTATTCTAGAACCGAGGGTGGAAGATCCGAGTAGAGGGAGTGACAAAGTAGGTTGAGATCATGAGTTTTGAGGATTGTGCATTGGAGAAGGTACACGACGATGAAAAAGATGTAGTGGAGAGAGAGTCGCCTTGGCGCAAACCATTTTTGCAATTGATCAAAGATCCAGGACCCCATTAAGTTGGAAAAAGGTTTTGGCATAGGAGAGTAGTGTTTGGATCCATGAGCACCAAGTGTTTGAGAAAACCCTGTGCGAGAGAATGGTGAGTAAGGATTCCCAGGAGATGAGTTGAAAGGTCTTTTAAAGTCTTGTTTTAGGACCATAGTTGTAGCTTTTTGCAAGTCGCAACAATTGAGAAGGTCCACGGCGTAGATGATGTTTTTGGCAACATTTATTCGTGGATGAAGCATGTTTGATTGCCATGGAGGAGAAGGGGATAATGGGTTTTAGCATGTTGGTGATTAGTTTCGTGATGTCCTTAGAGGGGAATTTTTGCAGATAGATAGGCCTGAAAACATTCACAGTTCTAGTGACATCATTTTTAGGGAGAAGAATCATGTGTGCTCGGTTAAAGCGATCGAGGTCAGCATTTAGGTTGTGAAAGTAAAGGAAAAGCAGAAGGATGATATGTTTTAAAGAGTACCCAAATTTGCCATAAAAACTAAGGTCGAACCTGTCAAGGCCTGGACTAGTGTGGGGGTTCATTTGAAGGAAGGCATTTTGAATTCCTTGATTGGAGAAAGGAGCATCTAGGTTTAAGAGTTGAGGGATTTGATCCCAATACATGTCGGTTAAGGCAAAGCTCCATATGGGTGTTCTCGCTATGCCAATAAAATCGATAGAAAGATTTAAGCACAAATGTTTTTTGGTTATGAGAGAAGAGGTCTATGTCGTTATGCTCGATGCAGCTGATTTTGTTTTTCCGGAAGCGTTCAAAGGCACAAACATGTAAGTATTTGGCGTTTTCGTACCCATGGATGGTTGCCTTAACTTTGCTTCTTAGCATGCAGAAGACAACTTTATGGTTGATAACACTTTGAACAATGGCGATGATAATAGAGCCAAGTTTGCATTGAGAACCTAATTAAAAATGGAAATGTTTATTTACCACACCGAATAATGCTCCAAAGTCCTCCTAACCCCCTCAAATATTCTACTACGAAACCATGTCTACATGCCAAACTTTCACTTCTATGCTATTAGGCACCCTGGTGCAGTTTTGCAAGGCACTATTTCCATCATGGCATTCATATTCCTAGGTTGTTTTGCCATAGTGGAACCTATTTATAAGACAAATTTACATGTGGATAAAAAAGTCAATGGCTCAATATCCATCCCTTCCTTTCCATGGCCATGCCATGTGCCACGTCGAAAAAAAAGAACCCCGGAACCTTGAAATAATCTATATTACTTTAATTATTTGCAATACCAAGGCTATAACTATTGTAGTTCCTTACCTTGGCACCACCTTATAACATTTCCCTCTTGAGACATTTTAAATTTCAATGGGACGGTGCCTCCTTAAGGTATGTTCGGCAACCCTCTGGCTTCCTCAAATCCTCAATTGCTTAGCCCGACTCCTCGGCCCAACACCCAATCAAAAAACCAGAGTTAAAAAACCGTCTGGGAGCATAACTTCTCAATTGCTAGCACTCACCTTGGCTGGATGTGGGAAAGGTTGTGGTGGCGGCTTGGAAGCATGAAGATGACTACTAGTTGGGTGGTGCCGTTTGAGAAAAAGTTATGCGCACATTTCCGTTTAAAACAACACATGGAGTCCCGCCTCCATCTAAAAATACATCTTGGAAAAAAAATCCCACATCCATCTAAAAAAAGAAGTAAAAAGAAATTACACCATAGCCTAGTGAGCACCATTTTACATAGCCCTCCATTTAAAAAAATACATGGGGTCCTTACTTTTATCTAAAAGGACGCGTCTAGCCGGCGTCCAGCCGCCCAATATGGTTAGCCAGCGGCTGGTTATTTAAGAAATTTTTTTGTCCCCTTTCCTAATCAAAAAATCTTTCTCATCTAATCCATTTTTCCGCGACATATTAAATAGCAACACAGCCATATCTTTCGGTGCATGCACTTTATTCTTCTATGCATTTATTTGTGGTTTCGGAATTTTAAAAAGGCATAACTTTTAATTCGCACATCAGAATTGTGATCTGTTTTCATTGTTGGAATCTTTACGACATGCTCTTCAAAACTAGATCCCGCGTGGGTATATTTCGACGAACTAGTCTTCCTGCTAACTAAGCATCAATATGTGTGTAACTAGACTACATGACGCGTC
Organism: Triticum aestivum; assembly: GCF_018294505.1. NCBI lineage: Eukaryota > Viridiplantae > Streptophyta > Magnoliopsida > Poales > Poaceae > Triticum > Triticum aestivum. Next base: position 519,257,331 of record NC_057812.1, read on the forward strand.
AACTGAGTATATATGTGTATCAATAGTCTTTCTGTCAACTAAACATCAATGTGTATGCAATTAGACGGCATTCTAGCACCAACTGAGCATATGTGTATGTCAATAGTCCTGCCAACTAAACATCAAGTATGTGCAACTAGACTATATTACCACGTCAAGTGAGCATATATGTGTGTAACTAGTCCTGTCAACTAAATATTAATGTGTGTGCAACTAGACTACACTACCGCGTCAATTGCGCATATGTGTGTGCAACTAGTGTCCTGCCAATTAAACATCAATATGTGTGCAACTAGACTAAATTACAAGCCAATTGAGCATATGTGTGTGCAACTAGTCCTTCTCACAACTAAACATCAATGTGTGTGCAACTAGACTACATTATAAGCCAACTAAATATAAATGTGTGTGCAACTAGACTATATTATAAGCCAACTAAACATTAATGTGTGTACTACTATACTAAATTACAAGCCAACTGATTTAAAAAAAGTTGAACCATGTAGTACTAAAGTTGCACAATCCAGTACTTTAGTTGCACCATATAGCACCAAAGTTGACATAAAAAAATTCGTCGAAACATATCCATACGGGATCTAGTTTCAAAGATCTCGTCGCGATGAATCCAACGGTAAAAACGAAACTGAATTCCGACGCGTGGTTTAAAAATACAGCTTTAAAAGAATTTGAAATTTTGAAATAAAAGTATGTGGATCTGTTTTCGAAACTGCTCTGTAGATGACACTTCATACCTCCAGCCAACACTATATCTAACGGTGGACCTGTCCTGCTGCTGCGCACTGCATGGTGTGATCTTCTGCATCGTCTTCAGATCGTCTGGACTCGTCGTGTGTATAGCAGGGCTCATCTGTTTTCTCTAACTGATGGGACTAGTGTGAATACATTTAATGTCAGCACCAACATACGCTACGAGACAAAAATAAATACACATGCATGTGTGTGATAGAGCGGCCGCTCGGAAACACCAAATAGTGCGTACACACTTTTTAGATTTTAGGTATCTAAAAGGAAAAATAATTCAAAAAAATCCTAACCTCCATTTAAAAAACCATTTTAAAAGTTTTCTCATCGGACCAACCAGCTTGTGCCACGTGACATCCAGTCACTTAATGGGTTTAATTACACGTACAAAGAAATGAACACTGAACACTTTTTTTTTGCCGGGACACTGAACAGTTCCATGCCGGACTGGTCTCCATCCACACGGCAACCCATCAATCACCGTCTCAAGATCCTCGAAACTTCTATTCCTGCAGCGTTGCGTGGAAGAGATCCAACGGGCTAATCCATTAATCGTTACGTCCTCCTAATCATGCAGCTAGTCTGCAAGAGTTGCTTCGTGTAGCCACACCCTTGATCAATCATGTGGGATAATATATACGGTCACTTGTGTGCTCTCTGCCTCCGACGGAGACGCCGGCGCGAGCTAGTGGATGGACGCCCTGAGGTCGACGGCGCTGCCTCACCGGCGAGGACGGAGCACGCTGTTGTCGGAATTTATTGCTGTACTCCGTTGCTGGAGCACGGTCTAACACTTGTTCGTTGTTCCGTCAGGGAGTAGGTTAGCGCTCTCGTCAGGCAACTCCTTGCTGCTTTCAGGGCATTATTGCGAGGGGCAATGATTTGTTTGGGGATTCTAATGGATATTGGTCCATCGGCAGCACCAGGAAAACTCTAGAGCTTATGATTGTGATTGAATGATTGCGTCGTTGCAATATTTTTCTTTAATGGAGGCAAATGATATTTTTTTCCTTCTTGTTCTTAAGGATACCATGGACATACTTTTTGTATTATTATATACAGCCCTACATTATATGGTACTTCCTCTGATCCAAAATAAGTGTCGTGGTTTCAGTTCTTTATTTGATACTTATTTTGGATGAGAGGGTGTACTTATGATGGGAAATCAATGTAAGATCAGAGTTCTTCATCCAAACAAAACTGAAGATTGAGAGTTTTAAGTAGAAGTTAAAACATAGTGGAACTTTTTGACTGCCGGATACAAAATCAAACATTTATAGACCAGCTATGATGTCTTGTTGCATAGTGGCAGAGCGCAAATGGTTTTCTTTTACATGAAAACTGACAAATAGCTCCTGATATGAAGTTTTTTTTCTTTCAGAAAAATTAGCCTAACAGAATTAAAAAGATATAGAAAATGTTTTTTACAAAAGTCAAAAAGTATATTGCCAAAACAAATCACGTACGTACATCTAAGATTTCACATGTAATCAATAAAATACTCAATATGTATTTAAAAGTATTCATATATACCAAAAAATATATTCATGTGTTAAAACATTATGTATTATTTAAAAATTTCGTAAGATTTTAAAAAGTTAGCCGTGTGTGTGTAAATGCATGTTCATATAAAGGAGGCAGGGGGGGGGGGGTATTTAAGTCCATAAGAAAATATAAATTGAGAAAAGTGAAACATAAAAAAAAGAAAATTTGGAAATGAGTTGTCAATTCTTGCCTAAGAGACCCGATATTTTTGAGAAGTGGTTATGGAGCGGTTCTCGCTGGGCGCGGCTATGTTAGGCCCTGTTCGACAGACGTCCACTCTCTGCTTTCCAACTCCTAGCTCCATCCAGAAGCAGAGGGCACGGAGCGGCACTTTTACAACTCTGAAAAAATGGCCAACAAACCGCTCCGCTCCACTCTGGGATAGGCATGGAGCCAGTGTGCTCGGTGCCACTCCGCAGCTCCTCCAGCCGCTGAGCTGTGGAGCAGAGGCTTGCCGAACAGGCACTTAATAGCCTTACGTGAGCTGTAGTACTCGCTCGTAAATAGGCCGGGCCAGGTAGGTAGTTCTTCCTTTCCCTATTTTTTTTTCTAATTTTCGCATTTGTTTTTGTTTGCTTTTTTTACTTTTGCTTATATGTCGATTTTTAAAATATATCTATTATGAAAATCACTCCAATAGAAAAATATTTTTGTTTAATCATGTATAAAAACGGTTTCTCATGTATACAAAAAATGTACAATGCGTATGGAAAAGTAGACGTAAAAGTACTAGTAAATGGCACGTGCTTTGCACGTGTAGCTTTATGAATGTAGACCAACATCACGGACATGGCCTCAAAATGCTTTTCCCATAATTCACGGACATTTTTTACCTCACAGAAAACCAATATTGTAGCAAAAAGCCTTCTAAAGGCAGAAGGCATGCAAATGTCGCAGCCTCGCTCAGACAATCAGAAATACTACAATCAGCCTCAATCAGACCCCTTCTTTCTGCGGCCTCTCTAAAAGATGGACTTGTAGCTGTATAATTGATGGATACATCTCACTAAGGTTGAAAGAGTAAATCCTCCAGATTGCTTCCGGAGGTGAAATAAACCTTGCATCTCTATACTCACGAATTTCATTAATAACTGCATCATCTTCTGCGGCTTCGATGACAATGGAGGCACGATCATGACCTTTGTAGATGTATTTGAATAAATATTTCACAGCCTTGACGCTAGAGCAAACTTCAATATTTATATGGCAATTGTATTGAATAAGTAAATAGGGATTGTATGGGACAACCCATCTATTATCCAAAACTGCACCCCTGATGCGCACTCGACGGCTGTCATTCCTGTGCCTATAAATTGGATAAGAGTCCTCTCCTTGTTGTGTAGTCTCTGCGAAATGTCGAGGATAATGATACCGACAGCTTCCATTTTCCATGTAAGGATTATTTATGTTGAGAACTCCACATGGGCCGTGCATCATGTGCTTAATAACTAAATCATGCAGCATAGGATATTTATCATTATCAGGAATTTCAGCTGATATTATCTCATCATATTGGTCCGGATTAGTTATCTTGTAGTTTGATTTCAGAATTATTAAAAAATGTGCATGTGGTAGACCTCTTTTCTGAAATTCAATTACGTGCACATGTGCAGCAACTTCACCAAAGAATTTCTTCTTAAACAAAAGATCCTTTAAATCCTCCAATTTTGCCTTGAAGACTCGTGCTACCAAGTCCGGCCTGTCTTGTGGTGATTGACCTTCTGCTAGTTCTCTAGTTATCTCTTCCCAATGTGGGTTGCAAGTCATTGTAAGGAATATGTCTGGTTTCCCAAACCGTTGGACCAAAGCCATTGCATCCAGATATCTTCGACGCATATCTCTTGGTCCTCCGATAAATGATGGGGGAAGCACAATGCGCCTACCTATCATGCACCCACGTGTTTCACCGGCAACAATGCTATCGACCAATCCTTGATACAAATCTGCTCTGATGAGAACCTGAGTTGATGGCTTTGACAAGAATGCCAATCTTATTGATTCAATCTTAATGTACATATCAACTATATATTGTTGAGTCAATCGCCTTCCAAAGAGTAAGATGTTAAACTTCCCAGGTCTAATTTGCAGCTTGAAATAATAATATTCTCTTGGTGAGATGCAAGAACCAGAACTATTCTCTAGCATTCCTACATAATCCAAAATAATATATGATTATTAAATAGTTCTAGAAACTAAAACTTTGAGCATGTAACCAATTAATGTATGATGGAAACTTACCTTCTATATCAAAATCATTTGCTTGATTGTCTATTATTTTCCTAGCATGTCGACTTAATCTGGGCAGATCCAAGTTCCATCCGACCTCTCCGTTTGGGAAAAACAACGGATATGATAGTGGATCATAGCAACCATGATATGCTTTTATATATTGTGGACGGTCTGATACACCATAAATCATGATACTTCTATCAAAATGACCTCGAGGATCGCTTCCCTCGACCCAAATTGCTGCCACCTGTGATGCTGTCGGAGCATTATATACTCTCTGGTCTAAAGCAATATTTGTGTTGAGCTCAATCCTATACTCACAAAGGTTTGGAATGGAGCCGAGACTTCTAAAGATATGGACATAAGGATTAGATGAGAGTATGCCCAACAATTTTCTGATGAGATCTTTATCAAGGTTAGGTGAATGACGAAATCTTTGCTGTAAATCTGCATCAGTGTCATAAAAGTACAGTTGTAGATGCTTGGGCCCATCATCCTTTGGCACTAATTGGTCAATTCGATGATAAATTTGACCTTGTGCACGGAATGTGTAAACTCCAGATCTATTATTGCAAAAACGTTGATCCAAGACAACACCAAGAGATGTAAAGGAGAAGTGAGAATTGAAGTAACGTATGTTATCCCGGAAATACTTCGCATCTGGATCTTGGCTGCTGTATAGTTGACGTAATTCATCAGGGACTGGTGGAGTTACTATTTTAACTTTTCCACCCATGCAACAAAACGTTGGTTTCTCATACTGGAACCTTTTTGCATTGCAATGCCTACAGTCAGGAACTGGATCTAGAAGATGATAATCAGTGGGTAAATTTTGATATATATGATCATATGGATCTGCCTGAATGCAACTTTGGGCATTATTATTTTCTAAATACGACTGAAATTCAAAACCTGCATTTTTTATTAGGCTAGATTAGAAATACAAATCATATTTAAAAGTAATATTGTCGATTAAGTACAGTAATACTTACCATGCCCACTAAACATACGAATTTCTTCATCAGGGTCATCATTATATCCAAGCATTTCTCCTGTTTCCCCAATGTTATCTGTTGATTGTCGAATCATCATATACGTCACACAATGTTTTATATGGACCAATATAATAGATAAATGCTAGTTGGTACTGAGATTACCTTGAATGGCAGGAAAAGAATCCTTTGGCAGGTAGATGAGATCTTCATGTTGACGGCTGGTATGACCTTGTAGTTGCACATGAGTATATCCAACTGTATTTTGTAAATTACTACTAATTGCCCCATCAGATGTATCTTGTGCATGGCTGCAACTTGCGTCTTGAGACTTTCTTCTTCTTTTATACTCACGGCCTCTTTGTAAATATGCTTCTTTTTGTTCAGGTGCCAATTGGGAATACCAGCTAGTGCCGTGTCGCCGCTTACATCCACTGTTATTTTTTTGCGCATCAATTACAACTTGGCCTTCCGAAGCAATAGGAGATACAGAAATTCCAGATGGACTGATCTTCAGCCGAGTACCCTTTTTTGGGTGGCACATGTTTGGCTGAACAAGGACGCTTTGGTCAGATGCAGACACATCATAACTATCGACTGTTGTCACTGTTTTTGACATTACAACAAACAAATTAGTCTGTAATATTAGTAAACAGAAATGTATTAGTACTGAATTAATATATTTTTATCAACCTCGTTTCCTTTTTGTCAGACACCTACTTTGATGGACCCCTGAACTGTGTGTCATAGAACCTGAAAATGGAAGGCTTTCTTGTTCTTGTAACATAGTCACGGCTACTTCTTTCCCTGGCACACAAATTGCAGACTAATGTCACCACCTAATCATGTATAATGAAGATGATTATTTTACTTATCATCACACAACAAAGTACCTTCTGGCGTCGTAGAAGATTCAGTTGGCAAGTGTGTGTTATCATTGGTACTCATACTGGTCTCCCCTCTTACGGGTTGCACAGTCTTACTAATTGCACTGTCACCTCGCTTGATTCGTTTGTACTCACGATTCCTTTTCAAATAAGCTTCTCTCTGTTGTGGCGTCATCTGCATATACCTAACCCGATCACGGTAACGTTTGCGTTGAGAAGGATCCGTTGGTACAGCACTGGTTTGTTCAGTTAGGTGACGATATTGATCTACAATCACCAGCTTAATGAGACACACACAAGAAAAGATTGGTACTGAACTGGAATTTACATTTCAGGGCATGCAGAGAGAGAGAGAGGGGGAGAGAGAGAGAGAGAGAGAGAATGTTTTTTAGCCAACAATCATTTTTTCATGGGTAAACAGAAAATATGAATTCATTATCGCAGTTGATGTCCGTCAGTAATGAGTGTCAATCATATTTCTATCAAAATAAATATTTTAAATGTGAACAACGAAATGGCCCAAATAAAATAGCAGAGTCATAAAAAATCAAGAAAAATAATCAAATCATCTTTCGTGACACACTTATCTCAAAACATAGTAGCTTTTGTAGTCTACGTACAGAATCTGCAACTTACACTGGCTTAGTCAAAAATGCAAACACCTTGCACGCAAAGAAATAGCCAAGAAAATCAACAAGGTATAACCAGCTAATCCTAATGACAGGAAGCAATCTGACATAAAGGAATTCTCCAAACTCATAACCATCAACAGAAAAAGAAAAACGGGAATGTAGAGAAGGAGCAACTCACCTGTGCTTTCCTCCCGTGCTGTTGGCCGTCCGCACAAAGAATGTGTATTGTACATGGCGGCTTGCCGGTGTACGGCGCGGCTGGAGAGAGCGAAGAGACGAAGACGCGCGAATCTAATGAATGAAGACGGGGCGCAAGAGTGGCACACTTCAGAACAACCAAGCCCTGCGATCTCAATAGCAAGGTCGTCAAAGAGTTGAGGTACTCTGCAAGCAGATGGAAATGGAATTTTAGCAAGATGTGAGCGGGGAGATACAAGCAATGGGAGACAACGGGGATGGAGTTGTGGCAGGATGATAGCCTTGGGCTAGCCCGGGATGAAGGTTTTTGTTTTTTCCTTTTGAAATCGGGATAAAGCTTGAAGGTATGCAGTCTTTTCCGTTCCAGCAGAGCGCGCGCGCGGGGCTCTGTTTCAATTAAATTATTCCAAACGTCGTGAGCCGTGGAGCTATCGGGAAGGTGCGAGTAGCTTCCGAACGCGCGAGCGCGGGGGAGACAGCGCGGGAAGGGAGTGGTGACGAATCCAACTGATTGCAGCCGTCCGATTCAGTGAAGCTAAGGGCTGATGAAGGGTGGATAAGGGGATATGTGGTGAAATCAACGGCTAGAAGTGAGTTTGTGTTACTTGGCGGGAAACAAGAGTGGAGTGTAAATCCAATTTCAAAACTGATGCATTATAGTAGTAGAGATATGTTTTTAAAAATGTTAATTATGTGTTTCAAAAAATTTAAACGTGTATTAAAAAATTCTTATGATGTATACCAATGATATAAAAAATATATGTTTAATTTTTTTAATCATGTATTAGAAAAATGTTAAGCATACAAATTAAAATATTAAACATGTACATAGAAAATGTTCCTACTGTATACAAAAAAATGTAGAATGTGTAAGAGAAAAGTAGACATAAAAATATTATTAATTTATCAAAAAACTTTAGATTTTATTATATAAAAATGTTAAACATGTATATCAAAAATGTTCCTTATGTATACAAAAAAATGTAAAATGTATGTGATAAAAGTAGACATAAAAATATATACTCTTTTCAAGAAATGTTAATCACGTTTTATAAAAATGTGAAACTCATATATAAAAAATGTTAAAGGCATATATAAAATATTCCTATTGTATACAAAATGTATAGAATGTATATAAATAAATGTGGACATCAAAATGTATGTATTTAAAAAAAGTTAATCAATGTATTTGAAAAACGTTCATGTTGTATATGAAAAAGAAGAAGAAAAGGACAAAAACTAACAAAGAAACAAAGAAAACAGAAAAAAAAGAATGAAAACATAAAAGAAGCTGATGAACAAGTGACAATCAACAATGGTTCTAAAAGCCAATGAAACCCGTAAAGAAAATCACAAACAAAAACTGAAATAAAAAAGGCAAAGAAATCAGGATACAAACAGTGAAAAAGAAAGAGAAACAAAGAAAAATGAAGAAGAAAAGAAACAAAAGGAAAAAATAGTAAAAATATAAAACAGAAGTTATACGAAGAAAAACGAAAAACCAAAGAAAGCAGGTAAAAACAAAAAGAACTGAACAAAAAATAAAAAGAAAATGAAAAAAAATGAGAAAACCAGACCCGCTCGTGCTAAAAGGGCGGGCCCACTCACGCTTGCCTATAGCGAGACAACTTATTATCTTGCTATAGGCGAGAAATAGCTCAGGCGGGTTCTCGCCAGTTCCTATTTATTCTTAACGAGCCGTTTAGTTTATTAGTGGTATGCGGCGCTTATGCGTCTAATGTACTCCCTCCGTTCTTGAAAGAGTGTACTTCCAACTTTATTGGAAAGTCAAACTTTTTTACGTTTGACCGTAATTATACAATAATAGACCAACATTTATGCCATCAAAATAGTAGCATTAGATTCATGATTAAATATATTTTCGTCATATACCTATTTGGTTTCATAAGCATTGACATATTTTTGCATAAACTCGGTCAAACTTTGAGATAGTTGACCCTCCAACAAAGTTGGAAGTACACTCTTTTAAGGACGGAGGGAGTATTGGGTTGGCTCATGTAATAATGTTAGGACGTCGATAAGTGTCACATGTGTGGGTGTTAGGAGGTCTGCCCACATATTTTGTGTGGTGTATAAGATGAACAGCTCACACACTTACGTGTGGGCAAAACAAGTAATGCCCACACACCTCTTTTTCCCCCCTCGATTCATCTCATATGCGTGCGTGTGGGCGAAATAGATAACGTCCACACGCCCCGTACGTCAGGCCTCGTACCTCGTGGTCCCGCACGCCCCGTCTAACAGTCACCGCGGGCCCGCAGTTGCCATGGTCCAGATCCTCGTCCATGTTCGTTTAACTGCAGTTGCCATGTCGCTGAACTACGGTTTCCATGTCGGACAACTACAGTTGTTATGGTTGCTCAACTGCAGTTGACATCTCATCTCAAAAGTTCCAGATGCCATTTTTGGGCAACTGCGGCTGTTGCCATGTATGGTCTGGTTTACTATAGTTGTCATGATTTGAAAACTTTAGGGGTTTGCCACCTACTAACACTAGGCAGTTACCATTTATGGTCTGGTTTACTACATTTGCCATGATTTGAAAACCTTAGGAGTTGCCACCTACAAGCACACTAGGGCAGTTGCCGTGTACCCTGCAAAATACATGGCAACTGACATGTTCGGATAAAAAAAGAGTTGCCACCTGCTTATAAAGCACACTAGGGCAGTTGCCATGTACACTGCAAAACACATGGCAAGTGGCAACTTGGGTGTGAGAGATGAGACGGGCGTGTGGGCGAGATGGCAAATGCCCACACACCAGCCTTTGTGCGTGAGTGGAAAGTGGCGTATGGGCGAACTGCTGAACGCCCACATACCAGCCCCTCCCGTGTGGTGAAACGGCCGTGTGGGCGACCGGGTGAATGCCCACACACCAGCCCAATTCTATGTGGCACTAGAAACATGCCAAGATTCGTGCGCTCGCAAATGGACACGGATCCGCGCGGGTGGGCGAGATGCAAACGCCCACATGGATGAGCGTTAGTGTTTTCGTAATGTTATAGTTAGCGTCGGTTTTGGGAAGCTACTAGAAACTTCTAACTCTGGTTTTTCTATGTTTTTCTGCTTGTTATTGTATGGTCCTTTTCTCCTTCTTTTCTTTTCTTTTATTTTTTTTTTGAATATTTCTCAAATTCATTAAAAAATCGCTACTTTTTGGAAATTCATAAAAAAATTCAAACGCATGAACTTTTTAAAATTTCATGAACCTTTTTCAAATCCATGAACTTTTTCAAACACGTGAACATTTTTGAATCCAAGAATTTATTTCATACTCACGAGCTTTTTTCAAGTTTATGAACTTTTCTCAAATTATCGATCTTTTTTAAAATTTGTGTCTTTTTTCAAATTCATGCACTGTTTTCAAATTTTTTATTTTTCAAAAATATATTTTTTAAGTCAACGGTTGGAAGGGTTTCCTTGCCTCTCGTCGGCGCCGCCGGTCCGCCTTATGTTCTATGGTCCTCGGATCATGGAGGCACGGTGGATCCCGGCCCTTGCCGGTGGGAGGGCTCCGTTTTTAGATGCTTTTCTGAGTTTTGTTAGAGTTTGTGCCATGCTCAAGAAGATGAGGCGGTGGCGGCTTCTTGAAGATGGAATAAGGTCCTCCCCGTCTAGCCCCCGTCCCGGTGATATTTCAAGCATTGTCGGAAGGCGTGTGGAGGTTTGTCTCTGGCGGATCTCATGGGATCCGATCGACGTTTGTCTTCGGTGGATCCGACTGGATCCGGTCTTCGCTCGTCTACGTCTGTGTGTCTGCAGGTTGGATCCTTCCGGTCTATGCTTCTTTTCATCGGCGGCGGTTGCTGTTCTGGTGCGCTGGTCCTATGGGGTCTTAGCACGACGACTTCCCGACTGTCTACTACAACAATATTTGCCCGGCTCCGACGAGGGAGGGGTGATGACGGTGGCGCGCCTTCGGCTCGCTCCAGTGATTGTAGTCGTCGTTAGGTGGTCTATGGATCTGGATGTAATTTTTACTTCTAGTGTTCTTTGTACTACCTTGACAGTTGATGAATAGATCGAAAGTTTTCATGCAAAAAAAGTCAACGATTGGAGTCGTCAATGGTTGACTGGTCAATGATGAGCCGAGCGAACCAAGTGGTTTTGTGAGCGAACGAAGTGGCGAGTGTGCAGCTAGCACGTTTGTTGGGTTGACCCAAGCAAGCGGTCGCTTGAGTGCTAGTTTGTAAGGGCATGTACAATGGTTGATAAGACAGCCTTATCTTACACCCACCATGCAACTAAGATATGACAATAAAACATGACGTACAATGGGTTATATCTTAGTCTTATCTCTATTCCTAAATTTGTGGTGAGACAAACTATGCTAAGAGATCATCTCTTAACTAAGATAAAACAAAACTCTTTTTTCATTTCTCTCTCCTCCACCTCAGCAATGATAAGACTAAGATATAACCATTGTACATGCCCTAAACTGGCACTGAAGCGCCGATAAGTAGGAGAGCGCTTTTTGTTCTCAGAAAATCTTTTTATCTTCCACTAGCAAGATTGCCACGCGTTGCAACCTTTATTTCAAAACGTGATATATTATATAAAGAAATAAAATATTAGACAAGAGAGCAAACAAAATTTTCTTTTATACATAGAAAAAGAAGAGAAATGTATTTCTACAAGGTATTTTGAACAAAAGAAAGGGAAATATAGCGAGCTCAGCATGAAGTAAGTGCATAACAAGTTTAACGTAGAATGCAAGGCACACATGCCAAGTAGACGGACTAGATCACAGAAGACACAAACGAGCTGAGTGTTCCAAATGGATAACAGAGGCACGGATCTTGGCAATCATCAAGTAGACTAGACCATAAAGGCGCGTGTTGCAGCGCCCGCCGACCTTAAAGACATTTTTACAGAATAATAAGACATCTTAATGAAAGAATGATAGAACTATATGAAATTTTTTAGATATTGGACTATTTGGAACCATCACAATTTTGTTATATCTCCCACAATATTATTTAATTATATCTTCAAAATAACCATCCATCTAATTTCAGATTATGGGGACAGTACAAAAGTAAGTTGTAACATGTGCAAAAACTGGCCAAAATGAACTCATCCTTCACATGCATCATAGAAAGAGAACATCTTCACGTGAGTTGCCACACCCTTCTATCTAGAGAGAAATGTAATAATATCTAGGGGATTTGGACTATATACATACATAAAGAACACATATTCATATTCTTTTCCTAAAACTCCCGAATTACAGATTTCCGTAAAAAGACAGTAATCTTGGAAAACTCTCGATTATTTTAAAGACAATCGTTCAAAGAAATCAAAATTTTGATCAAATTTTGTTGAATTTTAGCAAATCATATTAAAAAAAGGAAAAATACAGGTATGTATTTGGTTCTACCGGTGGTGGCGAGAAAAAGCATCAAGAGTTAGTTGTGTAGTATATATAGATCTCTCTCGTGACTAGTGAAATGTGAGGGGAACATGACTACTCCATCCGTTCCAAAATACTCCCTCCGTCTCAAAATTCTTGTCTTAAATTTGTCTAGATACGGATGTATCTAATACTAAAACGTGACTTGATTCATCCGTATTTAGTCAAATCTAAAACAAGAATTTTGGGACGGAGGGAGTATAAGTCTTTTTAAAGATTCCACTACAGACTACATACAAATGTATATAGACATACTTTACAGTGTAGATTCACTCATTTTGTTCCGTATGTAGTCCGTACTGAAATCTCTAAAAAGACTTATATTTAGGAACGGAAAAAGTACATGAGTACTTGCGTCAGGCTAGATGTAAATTTAAATAAATTTATTGTTCAATAATATGTAGACCGGCGACCAGCCGACCGAGGAATCTCTCGTGTGTAGGGCCAGAAAGAGGCTTGCAAGAAAGATGTGTTATCCCCCGTTGAGTACCACCCGACCAGGTCCGGCCCATCTTTTACTTCCAGCCCGATCGACCATAACAGGCCTAGGTAAGTTTGTGGAGCAGTGGCCCTAAAAACATCAGGCGAGGCTCGAGGACAACTGATCGATCTAATCAAACGGTCACAAACGTCAAAACGCTGTGAGCACCCGTAGCTCGCTTAGTTATACTGTTTCTTAATGGCGTTGACATCCACAGAACTAGCTAGAGGGATCCATTGCTGCAAATGGGCAAGCATTTTAAACTAGCAATTATAGTGCCAATTAAGAAAAAATTATGTTCAATAGTAAACTTATTGCGAGTCAGCCACAAGGACTAGCAAAGTTAAAAAAAGTCAATCCAGAAAACACGGAGAAATTGACCCTATGTATGAGATAAGTGTGCAAATAAATCAGTAAAATAGGTCGGGTTCTAGGTAATGTTCCATGTTCTCAGTCTCTCCACAAAGTGAACATGCTATATTAATGTTACCATTGCATTTGAGAATCTGATCACTAGCCATAAGGTGCTTCCTAATGGCTTGCTGAAGAATATCTTGATCTTGAGAGGGGTCTGAGAACGCAAAACACCAACAAAACAATTAAAGCGATGCCCCAGCACTAGCTTAGAATAAAACAATTTGACCAAGAACTTACCCAAAAAGGAATGGAGCCAAAGCAATAGACCATGAGCCTTCGAGGGTGTAGGGAAGATGAAGTAAGATTCTTCCAGTTCATCAACTCTTCAGGAGACAGGGAATCACAGAAACAAAAATCCCATTAACTAGCGGCGAGCCCCTAAATGGAGGTCTCCTGGTTAGAGTAGTTGGAAAGCAAACTAGTGAAAGAAAACCTAAGGAGCCCCCCCCCCACCACAAATTGAGACAAAAACCAGGCCAAGGTCTCCGCATTGACTTCAAATTTGATCAAACTCGTAAATATGTCACAAACTTTAATCAAGGATTTCCAGAACTGGGAGCCTCCTCTAGGATTGGCAATTGAAGGCTCCATATCCGGGAAGTATTTAGCTTTGAGAATCTTAAGCCAAAGATATCTAGGAGTATCTTGATGGATATGCCACCACCACTTCATGATTAAATATTGGTTCAGGATGGAGGAATTAATGATACCCAGGCCTCAAGGTTTTTGGGTCTACACATGAGCTTCGGTTGGACCAACCTATATTTCTTTTTATTGTTGACATTATTCCAATAGAAGCCACTATGATGTTTGTCAACATTCGCATGATTGCTATCATACAAGCGATAGAATCCCATATTGAAAATAGGAAGTCGGGGGGGGGGGGAGAGGGGAGAGAGAGAGGGATGGAGGGAGGCATTAATCATAGCCCCCCCCCCCCCAGGAATTATGTCTACCTCACCAAGGGACTACACTGGAGCCCACTTTAAGTTGAATATGTCGAAACTCCACCGCATGATCGTCCAAATTCATTCACAAATTCCTTGATTCAGAGTATGCACAATTTCTTGGTGCACGTGGCTTCTGATTTACTACATCTTGTTGCAAGAGCGGCGAGCGAGATCATGTCAAACTGGTGGAGGTTCGCCGATGAGGCTGGTGCAGAGCCATACAAAATGTGGCCCTCATGCACCACTTTAACGTGGTGCTATATTTTAAAGCAAAAGTTTAGTCATTTTTAGTATGTTTAGCATCATTTTGTCACTGGGATCACACCATTCCTTTATAAGATAGCTGCTTATAATATATTTGCAACAAAGACACAAGTTTGCCAACTAGATAACTAAAAACAATCCAAACTACTATCCTAACCTACTCATTATTGTTGGCAGACTACAAGTTTGCCAGAGGTCCGAAAAAAACTTATAAACATCCACATATACATTTTCTAGAAGTAGTTCATTTGGAGTTGTACTTGTAAAAAATATATGCAGATGGTTGTAAAATTTTAAAGAAGTTTTTTAGCTGAATATAAAAGCGGCTTTAATTTATTAAATATATGGTACAAATCACCAAAAAGTTACCTTGGCTTGAGACTTCTAACTAGATAATACCCCGCGCATTGTTATGAGAATTGGTTACAATATATTTTGACGATATTGGTTGTATGGAGCATAAATATTTAGAATAATAAAAGTAGTCTAATATGATTATTGTATAGTGTACAATATTTATTGAATATAAGTATCATGATAAATATTTTCCCATGCATGGTTTATTGAGATGCACCATTTTCCATGCATGCATGATTGCATGTTGAGGTGACATATTTGCATTAAAGATGCTAGTTGGTTGGAGCATACAACTGAAAGAGGAGAAAGTAATATGATGAGGTGGCATGTGTGGTAAGGTGATATATGTATATGTTAAGATAAATAGAAGTAGCGGGGTTCAACTATTGAGCTGTACTAGAAAATTACTACCCACGCGATTGCAGCAGGAATACATGCTAAAAGTGGTAGGTTCATGGCATTGATGAAGTGTGAGATTGACTATGATGAGATATTATGTTGATGACATGACAAACATACATGATTTATTGTGGATGAGTTGCATATATAGGAAAAAATAGGTAGACAGTAGATGAAGCATGCAAAAAATAGAAAAAGATAATAATTAATGGAGCGTCATATGTGGTTAGGTAGTATGTGTCCATATTGAATGAAATATAAGTATTAGCGATCAACTATTTAGATATATAGTATAAGATGTGTTGATGTTGCCTGAAGGCAACCGAGCCTACGTGGCACGGGAACTAGTTCCTTCGAGGCCTCAATCACATTGCAGCCAAACATACACATTGTGGTTCTTTCTTGTGAAATTAGTAATTAGGGAGTACCTCTTACAAAAGTCATTCCCTTGTGTGCCACTTATCATAACATGGGAGTTCCGATGGATTTATCCTCACACGCAAAAGAGATGGACGGGTTTGTTTGTGCCTTTTGTAAATCCATTTAAAAAATAAAATATCTCTTGAACTGTGCATCCAAATTACAAACTAGGTGGGTCAACTGAATCGGTTTCTAACCTAAGGAATGCGATATTATAAGTTATAATCAAATATCTCATCCAACAACCGATCTCCTTTTCCTTGAGGAGCTCCAGCTCAAGACAGAGGCATATTCAGAGCTGGTTGAGGGACAAAATTGAAGACGTCTTCTTGTGTTTTACTGTCATTGAGGTACACATCGTCATTGTAAGATAAAGAAAGACCTGCAAGCATTCTTTAGGGTAGTGGGGGCTTTCCAATTTCCAGTTGTTGGAGCAAGTAATTCTTGAAAATATCACGTCAACTCGACGAGGGCCGAAGATAGAATGGAAGGGAGGTGTTCCATAAATAGAGGCAAAAATCTTGATAAAGTGCAAAAGAAATTCAAAATTTAAGAAAAAATATCTAACAGAAATCGAAAGAACATTTTTTATGATTAAACAAAAGGGTTCACAAACAAAGGCGCTAGTTCTACAACTAGTCGATATTCTTTTTTGATACGATTCAAAACTGGACATGGTTCCGCTATTAGAAGATAATGGAACAACATAAAAAGTGCCTTGGTGGAACTAAGAAACAAAACAACTTGAGAATAAGGTTCAAACAACTAAGAGAAGAGCTAACCCTCCTGCCGCATGCACTGCTAGCAATGAAACTAAGGAAACGCAAGAGCAATCAACTCAACTAGGGAGAAGTTATCTTACATGGGGCAGAACCAGAGCCGAGCCATCACGACATACATGTGCACATCCCCAAAAGATCAAGGGCATTGACTACATGCATCTTCTCTCGTGTCTTCATGTTTCCTTATCGCCAAAAGACTAGAGATTAAACTCTAAAAACCACCACTCCAGAGAAGTAGAGCAACCATTTAGTTAGTCTTCATCCATTTCCTCGCTCTTGTCCCTTGCATCTCGAGCATCTCTAGTGATCATCAACGCATCTTCTCCTCGATCCTTCCACCCATTCTCGTGCTGCTCCAACGTGGTCCTTTGTAATGCAAAAGCTCTTTGATTCAACATTGCATGATCCTCATCATTTTGTAGTGTTGCCCAGTAATTTATAAAAGAAACAACATAGTAAACAAATTTAGCAAGTGATCTTACCAATTTAATTTCAAAACAGGCCCTGTTCCCGAGCTTCCAAATCACCCAGCACAACACTGCCAATCCAACAATTTACAGGTTCCTACTTTGAGGTAGGAACTTGAGAATCCACCAAAAAAGTATTGGGAGAAACACCCAGGCCTATCCTCAGCACCAGTAGTCTTACTAACGATACTACACACATATTTGGCAGCAGAGCAGTGCAAGAAAAGGTGGTGAATATTTTCATCATCATGGCATGAGTGACACATATTATTTTATCTCAAGATCCTCCGTACCGAGGCCCCTTGATATTTTGGTCTACATATTGCGTTCCACCTCGTCAAGCAGTAGTTATGCTTATGCTCGTTAGATTGACAGAAAAATCTGGATTTGTAGCGGTCCAATCTTTCTTGTACCCCTTCAATTATTTTAAAGAAGGACAGTGCAAACATCAGCAGACTCATAAGAACAACATTGATTAGAACAAGTCTTACCCCATAAGACATGAGCTTGCCCATTCAACAACGAGCTTTTTCTCACAACGTCCTTCAATACCCTTCCATTCCTGACTGAGGAGATTTCAAAAATGCATTAGAATACCAACTGAGATGGGAACGAGCCAGACTCACAACCAACCAATTATTTGTACCGATCCACTTCTTCTTAAGCTTTTCCAAAGCATAAGAGTTCGCTCTTGCGAATATTTATGATGAGGCCTGATAACTGCTCGAACAAACAATGTAACATCCCAAAATTCTAAATTTTGGAATGTTATAATAAATAGATAGATTTAATTGATTGTCTAAAAGTGAGTGAATTCGAAACTTTTTGAAAGTTAAATGAGAGAGAATAAAAGGACTTTCTCAAACTTTCATATTTGCTTTCTGATCTCCATGAATTCAAATTCTTTTCAAATACAAAACCCTTGAGCGAAGATGATATGACTTCTTCCATTTAAATTAAATGAAAGGGTATTTGAAAATAATTGAATTTCATTTGGAAATATTTCAATTCATAAACTTCATGCAGCTCAATGATTTTCATGAGAGAAGATAAAATGACTTCTTCAAATTATATGAAATATGAGTTGGGAGTTTCAAAGAATTAAATTCAAAGTTCTTTTGAATTTATTTTCAATTTGGAGTTATTTGAGTTTTATTCAAATTATTTTTCTCCAAAAACAAAATATATGAAAATTAGGGTAACATGATTCCCTACAACAGAAAATTGGAGAGAAATAAATTTGATTTCATTTTGGTATTTTTAAAATGATTTTTGTTGGATCTTATTAGAGCAGGAGCACTGTTGGAACTATTAGAATTTTTGTGTGTCTTATTTAATGCTAGAAAAATGTTCATGTCGTAGAAAATCTTTTTCTGAAAATTTTGGTATATAATATGCCTATATAAAGTTTTTATATTATTTTTGCTATTCGGTTTTCCTTCTATTTCTATTTTAAAAAAACTATACGTGCGGCCCATATTTATTAATCGCCTACATGCGCAATATAGTAGCTTCTGGCGCCCCATTGTTTTCTCTGTTTCGTATATTTTCGTCTATGTTTAGTCCCACATTGCCTAGCCTTTGACCCCTAAGACTCTTTTCCACCAATAAATATAGATCCATAGAGCCTCCAAAAATCATGCGATTCGGGTTAAATCAATATTTTGGTTTAACTAGATTTATTTAAGAAAAATATATTTCTCCTCACCGTAGCTATTTTTCTTTCGTAAAACAGCTTGGCCCTGATTTTTCAAATAGCCATAACTTTTCACTCGTTTATCCAAATTAGATGAAACTAGCGCCGCTTCGTCTCATTTTCACCTATCCAGTGAACCTGTCACATCAATTTTTTGAAATTTTCAAATTTCGAATTTTGATCAGATTCATATTCAAACTTTTTTTAAACATAACTTGAGTTTCGTAACTCCAATTTAGTTGATTCTTTTTGCAATCGAAGCTCTTGACCTATACTTTCTGATAAGGCCAAATTCACTTAATTTTGGTACTGTTAGAAATTGTTTTATGTTGCAAGAGTTATTTGCTTGGTTTTGACGTTTTCCGAATTGTCTTCTTTGTTCTTCCCGATCTTTTGAGTGTTTGCTTGTGTGTGGTTACTATTGCTTGCTTACGATAGATTGACCGGAGTGTGATGAGTAGAACTATCAAGAGTTTTGAGTGCGAATCATCTACATCAACATTGCAGGCAAGTTCACACTTTGATCATATCCCTTTTATCACCCAGTTTTTATGCATTAGTTCCAATCCTCAAACATTGCATGATTAGGATGTCATTAACATGTGGGTTGGGAAGTAGTTGATGAGGTAGAACCTATTACCCTGTTACATTCAAACCCTTGGGAGTTACTTCTACGCGTTGCTTAATTTGCTATGATATGCTCGTAGACGTGGTTTGGGTGAGTGAAATCCATGACAGATGTGAGATTGTTAATTAATGGTTCAACTTAAGGTGGCAACTTAAATACACATCTGGGTGGATTGAGGCACCTAGAGTACCCAGTGTTGCCTGTATTTTTGGAAATCCCGGAGTACCCGTGTGATTTTCCTATGGACCGCCACCCAGGCTCAAAAGGATCATAAGATTATTCATGCTAGAAACTTCCGTGTGCAGCCACAAGCTATTATGGGCTCTAGCATAGTTGAGTAAGTTACGTGAAGCTCTTGAAGAGGTGGATCAGCAGGTAGAGGGTTGTAGGTTTGGTATGGTCTGCCCGGAGTAGAGAGTTAATGTTTCTGAAAGACTGTGTCTCGGTCATCCATTTCTCAAACACCATGTAGTGCGAGAAATCCAACGGAGGCGACCGAGTCTTATGGGGAAAAGTGCGCAAACCTCTGCAGAGTGTACAAACTAATCATGATTAGCCGTGTCCCCGGTTATGGACAATCTTGAGTCTCTGGTACTTGGATTATCCTATTGATCTCATCACGTTACTTAAATAATTTGTTGGGTTATTGATTATTATTTTGGGATTGAGTTGGAGGAACCTTCTCAATATTTTCAATCAACTTTGTAGTTAAATAAAATATATTCCTTTGCAGTAGGGAAAAATTGGCTTTTCGCAAAACTATAACCATAGAGCTTTTCCACCAGCCAAATATGCATGTAGTGATAGCCTTTATTCATCATTCTCTTATGGTGTGAATTTGCTAGTACATTCAATGTACTGACCCTTTGTGGCTGCAACGTCTCATGTTGCAGGACTTCTTACGACGAGTAAGTGATACGTTAGGGTTACGATTTCTAAACTCAACTTTGCCGTTGGTGTTGATGGGAATCCACAACCTTTGTTACTTCCGCTATTTGGATTGAGGTAATAGTATTTACGTTATTTTATACATGTGATTTACCTTTGTTATAAATCCTCGAGTACTGTGTGTGTTAGCATACCGATCCAGGGATGACACTTAAGCACAGAGACTTGACCGTCTGAGGTCGGGTCGCTACAAGATGGTATCAGAGCACATGTTGACTGTAGGACGTGACCCCTAGAAACTGGCAAGCCCATAGGAAATATTTTCTCTATAACTTTCTTTTCAAAAAAGATCTTTTACCTCTCCTCTCTTTTGAGCTTATTCAAATATTACCTTTAGTGAGACCATACCCCTTTCCCCTTTTGACCACACGAAGATTCGACTGATGAGACCACTCCAAGAAGTACAAGATATCGGACAACTGAGACCATTCAGAATGAAGAGGATTTTACCATACATTATAATAATGGAAACTGCAACGGTTGAAGACTCCAAAGACTAGGAGAATTTGAAGGCCTTGTACAATTTCTAGATTTGTATGACCTAGGAATGCACCCCTTATGGAACTTGGCAGACTATGGAAGCTGTCAATACCCGAGATCAAGGTGTATTAGAGAAAGACCGAAACATGGAGAGTTGAGAACTCAAAGTTTTGTCAAGAAAACCCTAAGGCAGGAGATATCAACTATGGAAGCTAGCTCATGGCAATGACAAGGGTAGAAACACGGTTATCCGTGATGTCATCGCCACTGATACTATGGTCATCGAGCTGAGCTAAGCATGCATTTCTTCGGAAGGATTGGATGGTAGAAGGCTGATGGAGCACCTAACAGTAAGATGAAGTTTTAACCTTAGCTGGTGTATCGCCAGAATCTGGAGTAGTACATCAAGAATTTTAAGATGGAGCTCCAGGAAGCCGTATTAGACAAGGAAGCATTTCATGAAGAACTCAGGAACCAGAAGCTGAAAGTAGCCAAGCTGGAGGAGCTACAACCTCGAGATACCGGAGATTTGTCAGGAACTGAAGGACAGTAGGACCATGGCTCATGCCAAGGATGTTGAAACCCAGAAGTTTGGAATGCAACTCCAGAATATTAAAAGACGTCACGAGAGACTTCGCGTCAACAGAGTTGATCTGGCAAAAGAACTTGAGAAAGACAAGCATGATCGGAAGAAGCCATTGGAGGCATGAACAAGGCTTGAAGAGTTTGGAGACGTTGAAGATTTATTGACCTTTAGAAGACCAAACCCCTGTTATATACCTATGTTAGCTACGACGTTTGTGAGCTGTCATTTTTTTGATGTTTTTCCGACAGCCACAGATAAAATCTATCTTTTCAAAACCATTGTTTGTATTGTGCATCCCTCTCCCTCTCTCTCATCTCACCCCAAAACCCTTGGACCCAATAGAGGATGAACGGAGATGAGCTTGTATTTTCTAGACCGATGAGTTAATTGGAGACAGGCCGATGGATTCAGAACATGGAGGATCACATGGAGAATAACCCTATAGTTAGAAATGATATGACCCAGCATGCTCTTCAGTGCTTTGAAAGAGGCGCTGCTACTTGGTGGAGGATATACCAAACCATGAATGGATTGCAAGGAGTAACCACTTGGAGAGAATTAAAGTTGACTCTACAAAGATCTCACCTTGTGTCCCAGAAGTTGAAGCCTTATGGAAAGGATATGAGGAAACCTTGTGCATGCAAGATTTGTGGAGAAATAGGACACACCCATAAATAACACAAGGATGAATGCCCTAATTGTGAAGGAAGTCACCCAGTTGAAGAATGCTCAACTAGGCAGATTACTTGTTTCTTGTGTGAAGGGATTACCCACTATCCTACTCAGTGTCACATTTACCCCATGGTACGAAGAACCGTACAGCAGAAGAAAGAAGTAAAGAAAGGAGCCCTTATGGAAATTTTAGAAGAACCCGTGATGAAGGAAGATGTGGAGGACACACCTAAAGAGGACCCGAGTAAACCCTGCACTAAGTCTTGCTATTCATGTGGAGAAGAAGGACACATCTCCCAAAATTGTTTGAATGGGGATCTAGTAGAATTCCCGACGGAGGAAGTAGAGTATGACCCACAAGAAATAGAATCCATGATTGGAATGGAAAAGTCCAGGAAGAGAAGTAGATTGGATACCAGGAAGGACCTGAGTCATATCACCTATTACAGGTGCAAGGAGTCAGGGCACTACCTCAGCAGTTGCCCAAAAAGGAAACCTCAAGACTTGTCAGAAGTAATATGTTTTCGTTGTAATAGAGCAGGGCACTTTGCCAGAGGATGCCCCAAGGAGAAGGAGACTTGTGATAGATAGTGAGTTTGAAACAAAAGAAATGGAGTAGTAGAAGTGAGAACATTTTCTTTTATATCGAGGTGTTGAGTTGAGGCATGTAATGGAAGTGCGGGAGATTGTAATACTTTGAGAATTTGAGAAAGTTAGCATCGTTGGTACTGATATGGATTTTATGAGTTGTTACTCTATGAAGAAGGATTTTGACCATTTCTGAGGATATGAGAAATATGGTCTATGGAAGATTTGTGCATTTTAAGGGTGGTAGTACCCTGTAAGAACCCTTGACCCCTGGAAAAGATAAGGATACTCCACTAAGTGGATTTCGGACAAAATAAATACGAGTTTTGTCTTGATATGTGTGATACCCCAAGACTATGTGGGATGAAGTTGGAGACAGCCAGTTGTTTGGACCAAATGTGATCAAGGAGTCAGAAGAGAATGTTAAGTTGATTCGAGATAGACTGAAGGTAGCTCAGTCCAGGCAGAAGAGTTATGCAGACTAAAATACGCAAGGAGGTAGTCTATGAAATTGGAGACAGAGCTGAAGGAAATATGCCCTAGAGGCAATAATAAAGTTATTATTTATTTCCTTATTTCATGATAAATGTTTATTATTCATGCTAGAATTGTATTAACCGGAAACATAATACATGTGTGAATACATAGACAAATAGAGTGTCACTAGTATGCCTCTACTTGACTAGCTCGTTAATCAAAGATGGTTATGTTTCCTAACCATTAACAAAGAGTTGTTATTTGATTAACGGGATCACATCATTAGGTGAATGATCTGATTGACATGACCCATTCCATTAGCTTAGCACCCGATCGTTTAGTATGTTGCTATTGCTTTCTTCATGACTTATACATGTTCCTATGACTATGAGATTATGCAACTCCCGTTTGTCGGAGGAACACTTTGTGTGCTACCAAACGTCACAACGTAATTGGGTGATTATAAAGGAGCTCTACAGGTGTCTCCAAAGGTACATGTTGGGTTGGCGTATTTCGAGATTAGGATTTGTCACTCCGATTGTCGGAGAGGTATCTCTGGGCCCTCTCGGTAATGCACATCACTTAAGCCTTGCAAGCATTGCAACTAATGAGTTAGTTGCGAGATGATGTATTACAGAACGAGTAAAGAGACTTGCCGGTAACGAGATTGAACTAGGTATTGAGATACCGACGATCGAATCTCGGGCAAGTAACATACCGATGACAAAGGGAACAACGTATGTTGTTATGCGGTCTGACCGATAAAGATCTTCGTAGAATATGTAGGAGCCAATATGAGCATCCAGGTTCCGCTATTGGTTATTGACTGGAGACATGTCTCGGTCATGTCTACATTGTTCTCGAACCGTAGGGTCCGCACGCTTAAGGTTTCGATGACAGTTATATTATGAGTTTATGAGTTTTGATGTACCGAAGGAGTTCGGAGTCCCGAATGAGATCGGGGACATGACGAGGAGTCTCGAAATGGTCGAGACGTAAAAATCGATATATTGGACGACTATATTCGGACATCGGAAAGCTTCCGAGTGATTCGGGTATTTTTCAGAGTACCGGAGAGTTACGGGAATTCGCCGGGGAGTATATGGGCCTTATTGGGCCATACGGGAATAGAGGAGAGAGGCCTAAAGGAAGGAGGCCTGCGCCCCCCCTCTGGTCCAAATTGGACAAGGGGCGCAGCCCCCTTTTCCTTCTTCCTCTCCCCCTCTTTCCCCTTCTCCTACTCCAACAAGGAAGGAGGGAGTCCTACTCCCGGTGGGAGTAGGACTCCCCTTGGCGCGCCCCCTCCTAGGCTGGCCGCCCCCTCCCCCTTGCTCCTTTATATACGGGGGCAGGGGGGCACCTCCAGACACACAAGTTGATCTTCGTGATTGTTCCTTAGCCGTGTGCGGTGCCCCCCTCCACCATATTCCACCTCGGTCATATTGTAGCGATGTTTAGGCGAAGCACTGCGACAGTAGAACATCAAGATCGTCACCACGCCATCGTGCTGACGGAACTCCTCCCCGACGCTTTGCTGGATCGGAGCCCGGGGATCGTCATCGAGCTTAACGTGTGCCAAGAACTCGGAGGTGCCGGAGTAACAGTGCTTGGATCGGTCGGACCGTGAAGACGTACGACTACATCAACTGCGTTGTGCTGACGCTTCCGCTGTCGGTCTACAAGGGTACGTAGATCACACTCTCCCCTCTCGTTGCTATGCATCACCATGATCTTGCGTGTGCGTAGGAATTTTTTTGAAATTACTACGTTCCCCAACAGTGGTATCAGAGCCTAGCTTTTATGTGTTGATGTTATATGCACGAGTAGAACACAAGTGAGTTGTGGGCGATATAAGTCATACTGCTTACCAGCATGTCATACTTTGGTTCGGCGGTATTGTTGGATGAAGCGGCCCGGACCGACATTACGCGTACGCTTACGCGAGACTGGTTCTACCGCCGTGCTTTGCACACAGGTGGCTGGTGGGTGTCAGTTTCTCCAACTTTAGTTGAACCGAGTGTGGCTATGCCCGGTCCTTGCGAAGGTTAAAACAACACCAACTTGACAAACTATCGTTGTGGTTTTGATGCGTAGGTAAGATTGGTTCTTGCTTAAGCCCGTAGCAGCCATGTAAAACTTGCAACAAACAAAGTAGAGGACGTCTAACTTGTTTTTGCAGGGCATGTTGTGATGTGATATGGTCAAGACATGATGAGATATAAGTTGTTGTATGAGATGATCATGTTTTCTTGAAGTTATCGGCAACTGGCAAAAGCCTTATGATTGTCTCTCTATTGCATAAGATGCAAGCGCCAAATAATTGCTTTACTTTATCGCTATGCGATAGCAATAGTTGCAAGAGCAATTGTTGGCGAGACGACCATGTGACGACACATTGATATAGATCAAGATGATGGAGATCATGGTGTCATGCCGGTGACGATGGAGATCATGACGATGCTTTGGAGATGGAGATCAAAGGCACAAGATGATGATGGCCATATCATGTCACATATTATGATTGCATGTGATGTTTATCTTTTATACATCTTATCTTGCTTTGATTGATGGTAGCATTATAAGATGATCCCTCACTAAATTATCATAGTAAAAGTGTTCTTCCTGAGTATGCACTGTTGCGAAAGTTCTTCGTGCTGAGACACCACGTGATGATTGGGTGTGATAGGCTCTACGTTCAAATACAACGGGTGCAAAATAGTTGCACACGCGGAATACTCAGGTTAAACTTGACGAGCCTAGCATATAACAGATATGGCCTCAGAACATGGAGACCGAAAGGTCGAGCGTGAATCATATAGTAGATATGATCAACATAGTGATGTTCACCATTGAAACTACTCCATCTCACGTGATGATCGGACATGGTTTAGTTGATTTGGATCACGTGATCACTTAAAGGATTAGAGGGATGTCTATCTAAGTTGGAGTTCTTAAGTAATATGATTAATTGAACTTTAATTTATCATGAACTTAGTCCTGGTAGTATTAGCATATCTATGTTGTAGATCAATAGCTCGCGTTGTTGCTTTCATATGTTTATTTTGATATGTTCCTAGAGAAAATTGTGTTGAAAGATGTTAGTAGCAATGATGCGGATTGGATCCATGATCTGAGGTTTATCCTCATTGCTGCACAGAAAAATTATGTCCTTGATGCACCGCTAGGTGACAGACCTATTGCAGGAGCAAATTCAGACGCTTTGAACGTTTGGCTAGCTCAATATGATGACTACTTGATAGTTTAGTGCACCATGCTTAACGGCTTAGAATCGGGACTTCAAAGATGTTTTGAACGTCATGGACCATATGAGATGTTCCAGGAGTTGAAGTTAATATTTCAAGCAAATACCCGAGTTGAGAGATATGAAGTCTCCAACAAGTTCTATAGCTAAAAGATGGAGGAGAATAGCTCAAGCAGTGAGCATGTGCTCAGATTGTCTGGGTACTACAATCGCTTGAATCAAGTGGGAGTTAATCTTCCAGATAAGATAGTGATTGACAGAATTCTCTAGTCACCATCACCAAGTTAGTAGAACTTCGTGATGAACTGTAATATGCAAGGGATAACGAAAACGATTCCCAAGCTCTTCGTGATGCTAAAATCGATGAAGGTAGAAATCAAGAAAAACATCAAGTATTGATGGTAGACAAGACCACTAGTTTCAAGAAAAGGGCAAAAGGAAGAAGGGGAACTTCAAGAAGAACGGCAAGCAAGTTGCTGCTCAAGTGAAGAAACCCAAGTCTAGTCCTAAGCCTGAGACTAAGTGCTTCTACTGCAAAGGGATTGGTCACTGGAAGCGGAACTACCCCAAGTATTTGGTGGATAAGAAAGAATGGCAAAGTAAACAAAGGTATATTTGATATACATGTTATTGATGTGTACTTTACTAGTGTTCATAGCAACCCCTCAGTATTTGGTACTAGTTCAGTTGCTAAGATTAGTAACTCGAAACGGGAGTTGCAGAATGAACATAGACTAGTTAAGGGTGAAGTGACGATGAGAGTTGGAAGTGGTTCCAAGATTGATATGATCATCATCGCACACTCCCTATACTTTCGGGATTAGTGTGGAACCTAAATAAGTGTTATTTGGTGTTAAGCATGAATATGATTTGATCATGTTTATTGCAATACGGTTATTCATTTAAGTAAGAGAATAAATTGTTGTTCTGTTTACATGAATAAAACCTTATATGGTTACACACCCAATGAAAATGGTTCGTTGGATCTCGATCATAGTGATACACATATTCATAATATTGAAACCAAAAGGTGCAAAGTTAATAATGATAGTGCAACTTATTTGTGGCACTGCCGTTTAGGTCATAATGGTGTAAAGCGCATGAAGAAACTCCATGCTGATGGGCTTTTGGAATCACTTGATTATGAATCACTTGATACTTGCGAACCATGCCTCATAGGCAAGATGACTAAGACTCCGTTCTCTGGAACAATGGAGCGAGCAACTGACTTATTGGAAATAATACATACTGATGTATGCGATCCGATGAGTGTTAAGGCTCGCGGCGGGTACCATTATTTTCTGACCTTCACAGATGATTTGAGCAGATATGGGTATATCTACTTGATGAAACATAAGTCTGAAACATTTGAAACGTTCAAAGAAT
The DNA here is from genome assembly GCF_018294505.1 of Triticum aestivum. NCBI lineage: Eukaryota > Viridiplantae > Streptophyta > Magnoliopsida > Poales > Poaceae > Triticum > Triticum aestivum. The sequence goes on from NC_057812.1 coordinate 519,285,270, forward strand.
TTCAGAGTGAAGTGGAAAATCATCGTAACAAGAAAATAAAGTTTCTACGATCTGATCGCGGAGACAAATATTTGATTTACGAGTTTGGTCTTCAATTAAAACAATGTGGAATAGTTTCACAAACTCATGCCACCTGGAACACCATAGCATAATGGTGCGTCCGAACGTCATAACCGTATTTTGTTGGATATAGTACAATCTATGATGTTTCTTACCGATTTACCACTATCGTTTTGGGTCATGCATTAGAGACAGCTGCATTCATGTTAAATAGGGCACCATCAAAATCCGTTGAGATGATGCCTTTTGAACTGTGGTTTGGCAAGAAACCAAAGTTGTCGTTTCTTAAAGTTTGGGGTTGCAATGCTTATATGAAAAAGTTTCATCCTGATAAGCTCAAACCCAAATCGGAGAAATGTGTCTTCATAGGATACCCAAAGGAGACAGTTGGGTACACCTTCTATCACAGATCCGAAGGCAAGACATTCATTGCTAAGAATGGATCCTTTCTAGAGAAGGAGTTTCTCTCGAAAGAAGTGAATGGGAGGAAAGTAGAACTTGATAAGGTAATTGTACCTTCTCCCTTATTGGAAAGTAGTTCATCATAGAAATCTGTTCCTGTGACTACTACACCAATTAGTGAGGAAGCTAATGATGATGATCATATAACTTCAGATCAAGTTACTACCGAATCTTGTAGGTTAACCAGAGTGAGATCCGCACCAGAGTGGTACGGTAATCTTGTTCTGGAGGTCATGCTACTTGACCATGACGAACCTACGAACTATGAGGAAGTGATGATGAGCCCAGATTCCGCAAAATGGCTTGAGGCCATGAAATCTGAAATGGGATCCATGTATGAGAACAAAGTGTGGACTTTGGTTGACTTGCCCGATGATCGGCAAGCAATTGAAAATAAATGGATCTTCAAGAAGAAGACTGACGCTGACGCTAATGTTACTGTCTACAAAGCTCGACTTGTCGCAAAAGGCTTTCGACAAGTTCAAGGGATTGACTACGATGAGACCTTCTCACCCGTAGCGATGTTTAAGTCTGTCCGAATCATGTTAGAAATTGCCGCATTTTATGATTATGAAATTTGGCAGATGGATGTCAAAACTGCATTCATGAATGGATTTCTGGAAGAAGAGTTGTATATGATGCAACCAGAAGGTTTTTTCAATCCTAAAGGTGCTAACAAAATATGTAAACTCCAGCGATCCATCTATGGACTGGTGCAAGCATCTCGGAGTTGGAATATACGCTTTGATGAGTTGATCAAAGCATATAGTTTTATACAGACTTGCGGTGAAGCCTGTATTTACAAGAAAGTGAGTGGGAGCACTACAATATTTCTGATAAGTATATGTGAATGACATATTGTTGATCGGAAATAATGTAGAATTATTCTGCAAAGCATAAAGGAGTGTTTGAAAGGAGTTTTTTCAAAGAAAGACCTCGGTAAAGCTGCTTACATATTGAGCATCAAGATCTATAGAGATAGATCAAGATGCTTGATAAGTTTTTTCAATGAGTACATACCTTGACAAGATTTTGAAGTAAGTTCAAAATGGAATGGTCAAAGAAAGAGTTCTTGCCTGTGTTACAAGGTGTGAAATTAAGTAAGACTCAAAGCCCGACCACGGTAGAAGATAGAAAGAGAATGAAAGTCATTCCCTATGCCTCAGCCATAGATTCTATAAAGTATGCCATGCTGTGTACCAGATCTATTATATACCCTACACTGATTTTGACAAGGGAGTACAATAGTGATCTAGGAGTAGATCACTGGACAACGGTCAAAATTATCCTTAGTGGAATAAGGATATGTTTCTCGATTATGGAGGTGACAAAAGGTTCGTCGTAAAAGGGTTACGTCGATACAAGTTTTGGCACTGATCCGGATGTCTCTAAGTCTTCATCTGGATACATATTAAAAGTGGGAGCAATTAGCTAAAGTAGCTCCGTGCAGGGCATTGTAGGCATAGAAATTTGCAAAATACTTACGGATCTGAATATGGCAGACCCGTTGACTAAACTTCTCTCACAAGCAAAACATGATCACACCTTAGTACTCTTTGGGTGTTAATCACATAGCGATGTGAACTAGATTATTGACTCTAGTAAACCCTTTGAGTGTTGGTCACATAACGATGTGAACTATGGGTGTTAATCACATGATGATGTGAACTATTGGTTTTAAATCACATGGTGATGTGAACTAGATTATTGACTCTAGTGCAAGTGGGAGACTGAAGGAAATATGCCCTAGAGGCAATAATAAAGTTATTATTTATTTCCTTATTTCATGATAAATGTTTATTATTCATGCTAGAATTGTATTAACCGGAAACATAATACATGTGTGAATACATAGACAAACAGAGTGTCACTAGTATGCCTCTACTTGACTAGCTCGTTAATCAAAGATGGTTATGTTTCCTAACCATTGACAAAGAGTTGTTATTTGATTAACGGGATCACATCATTAGGTGAATGATCTGATTGACATGACCCATTCCATTAGCTTAGCACCCGATTGTTTAGTATGTTGCTATTGCTTTCTTCATGACTTATACATGTTCCTATGACTATGAGATTATGCAACTCCCGTTTGTCGGAGGAACACTTTGTGTGCTACCAAACGTCACAACGTAACTGGGTGATTATAAAGGAGCTCTACAGGTGTCTCCAAAGGTACATGTTGGGTTGGCGTATTTCGAGATTAGGATTTGTCACTCCGATTGTCGGAGAGGTATCTCTGGGCCCTCTCGATAATGCACATCACTTAAGCCTTGCAAGCATTGCAACTAATGAGTTAGTTGCGAGATGATGTATTACAGAACGAGTAAAGAGACCTTCCGGTAACGAGATTGAACTAGGTATTGAGATACCGACGATCGAATCTCGGGCAAGTAACATACCGATGACAAAGGGAACAACGTATGTTGTTATGCGGTCTGACCGATAAAGATCTTCGTAGAATATGTAGGAGCCAATATGAGCATCCAGGTTCCGCTATTGGTTATTGACTAGAGACATGTCTCGGTCATGTCTACATTGTTCTCGAACTGTAGGGTCCGCACGCTTAAGGTTTCGATGACAGTTATATTATGAGTTTATGAGTTTTGATGTACCGAAGGAGTTCGGAGTCCCGAATGAGATCGGGGACATGACGAGGAGTCTCGAAATGGTCGAGACGTAAAAATCGATATATTGGACGACTATATTCGGACATCGGAAAGGTTCCGAGTGATTTGGGTATTTTTCAGAGTACCAGAGAGTTACGGGAATTCCCCGGGGAGTATATGGGCCTTATTGGGCCATACGGGAATAGAGGAGAGAGGCCTAAAGGAAGGAGGCCTGCGCCCCCCCCCTCTGGTCCAAATTGGACAAGGGGTGCAGCCCCCTTTTCCTTCTTCCTCTCCCCCTCTTTCCCCTTCTCCTACTCCAACAAGGAAGGAGGGAGTCCTACTCCTGGTGGGAGTAGGACTCCCCTTGGCGCGCCCCCTCCTAGGCCGGCCGCCCCTCCCCCCTTGCTCCTTTATATATGGGGGCAGGGGGGCACCTCCAGACACACAAGTTGATCTTCGTGATCGTTCCTTAGCCGTGTGCGGTGCCCCCCTCCACCATATTCCACCTCGGTCATATTGTAGCGGTGCTTAGGCGAAGCCCTGCGACAGTAGAACATCAAGATCGTCACCATGCCGTCATACTGACGGAACTCCTCCCCGATGCTTTGCTGGATCGGAGCCCGGGGATCGTCATCGAGCTGAACATGTGCCAAGAACTCGGAGGTGCCAGAGTAACGGTGCTTGGACCGGTCGAACCGTGAAGACGTACGATTACATCAACTGCGTTGTGCTAACACTTCCACTGTCGGTCTACAAGGGTACGTAGATCACACTCTCCCCTCTCGTTGCTATGCATCACCATGATCTTGCGTGTGCGTAGGAATTTTTTTGAAATTACTACGTTCCCCAACAAGAGCATGTCTTCGTGTGTCCCCTCTGCGAGGAGTTAAATGAATTGGAGTTAAGGGAAAGTTAGCCCCAAGATTTGTAGGACCATACCGAGTTTTGGAGCGTATGGGAGAAGTGGACAACAAGTTGGATTCACCCGAAGGACTGTCAGGAGTTCATGATGTGTTTCACATTTCCCAGTTGAAGAAGTGCCATGCAGAGATGGCCTATATTCCCCTGTAAGGACGCTTGACCCTGGAAAGGATAATGATGTTCCATTAAGTGGAGTATGGACTCGATAAATATAAGTTTATATCTCGGTATGTGGGATAACCCATGAGGATGAAGAGATGAATTACTATTGGATATAAAGGAGGTATGATGTTGGTATTATGGAATGATTATAACTCCATGATGAGTTTGAGTAATCACGTCTTAGTCTTGTACAAATAGAAGGAAGGGAGACAATACAATTGGATGGATCTTAAGTATGCTAGGAAGCTGGAAGTTGGATGTTGGAATAACGATAAGTTGCCCAAAGGATAAGTTCAAGGTTTACAAGTGATGAGATGGGCCATAACCCACAGGCCCCAGGACCTGCCAAGAAGCAAGCACACTCTTGCTTAAGGAAAAACCCTGGAAGAGGATATGCCCTTATCGATAGACGATCTTATAGGAGTAACGCAAAACCTGAAAGTTGTGAAGGAATGATGGATGGTTGTTTGGCTTGCAGAATCTATGGATTTATCCGAACTTGGTTCGTCGACAAGAGAAATTCTGCAATGCTTGTGAGGATGACCGAGTGTTAGAATGCGAGATTCACTAAAGCATATACAGGGTAATGATTTGGGTGCGGGATAGATTGATCACCATACCGATTTACTCTTATTATTCGCCTTACTATATGGGATCGTAAATCTGAGTGACTTACCTATAGTAGAGAGACGACGATCAAAATCCTGTTTAAACCTTAGAATGATATAGCAATTTTTCCCATGTATAAGGCAGCTTTTGCCAACCGTAGGTTATACGGTGAGGATCAACCCAGACCCATTTCCTACAGGAGAAACCATAAATTGTTGACCACCATGAGATATCGATTAGTTGTTTAGTACTGGCGCCAGACCCGTCAGGTAAGAAGACCCAGTCTCGGAATAACCTTACCAAGATGAAAGGACAAAAGAATTGAGGAAAAGGTTATGCCGTTACCGGAAGAGCCCAGAGAAAGGAATTATACCGAAGATCTGAGAAGACCGGCCCTGTCAAGAATAAGGATGGAGTATATGAGTATTGATGGGACCGTAACAATCTTTCTAAGGGTGGTAGCACCCGAGACCCCGGAGACGATCGATGGATTTTGAGAAGACCTCGAACCTAACCTATTTCTTTCTAGCCTCTCCGAATCTCGAGGACGAGATTCATTTTAAGGGTGGCAGGTTTGTAACATCCCAAAATTCTAAATTTTGGAATGTTATAATAAATAGATAGATTTAATTGATTGTTTGATTGATTGTCTGAAAGTGAGTGAATTCGAAACTTTTTGAAAGTTAAATGAGAGGGAATAAAAGGACTTTCCCAAACTTTCATATTTGCTTTCTGATCTCCATGAATTTAAATTCTTTTTAAATACAAAACCCTTGAGCGAAGATGATATGACTTCTTCCATTTAAATTAAATGAAAGGGTATTTGAAAATAATTGAATTTCATTTGGAAATATTTCAATTTATAAACTTCATGCAGCTCAATGATTTTCACGAGAGAAGATAAAATGACTTCTTCAAATTATATGAAATATGAGTTGGGAGTTTCAAAGAATTAAATTCAAAATTCTTTTGAATTTATTTTCAATTTGGAGTTATTTGAGTTTTATTCAAATTATTTTTCTCCAAAAATAAAATATATGAAAATTAGGGTAACATGATTCCCTACAACAGAAAATTGGAGAGAAATAAATTTTATTTCATTTTGGTATTTTAAAAATGATTTTTGTTGGATCTTATTAGAGCAGGAGCACTATTGGAATTATAAGAATTTGTGTGTATTTTATTTAATGCTAGAAAAATGTTCATGTCGTAGAAAATCTTTTTCTGAAAATTTCTATATATAATATGCCTATATAAAGTTTTTATTTTATTTTTTCTATTCGCTTTTTCTTCTATTTCTATTTAAAAAAACTATACGTGCTGCCCATATTTATTTATCGCCTACATACGCAGTATAGTAGCTTCTGGCGCCTCATTGTTTTTTTTCTCTTAATGGGCCAGGCCCAGCCAGCCTTTTCATTTTTTAGGCCGAATTTTGTTTAAAAAAAACTGCAGCGGCAGCGTGCGCGCGGCCGGCCGAAGGCCTTTAGGCCCATCCGCCTATTTTCTTCTCTGTTTCGTATATTTTCGTCTACGTTTAGTCCCACATTGCCTAGTCTTTGACCCCTAAGCCTCCTTTCCACTAATAAATATAGATTCATAGAGCCTCCAAAAATCATCCAATTCGGGTTAAATCAATATTTAACTATATTCATTTAAGAAAAATATATTTCTCCTCTCCGGCGCGACTTTTGGAAATTGTCTCTTCTCTCCAAAGTCGTCTTTTCTCTGCCTTATAAAGTTATCTTTATTTTTTTTTCTTCTTATACTTCCATAGTTTATTATTTCTAGACTAATATGATAGAATAATTAGATTATCAATTAGTCTACGTATTTATACGGTAGACCTTAACCGTAGCTATTTTTTTTCGTAAAACAGCTTGGCCCTGATTTTTCAAATAGCCATAACTTTTCACTCCTTCATCCAAATTAGATGAAACTAGCGCCTATAGCTTCGTCTCGTTTTCACCTATCCAGTGAACCTGTCACATCAACTTTTTCAAATTTCGAATTTTGATCACATTCATATTCAAACTTCTTTTGAACATAAATTGAGTTTCGTAACTCCGATTTAGTTGATTCTTTTTGCAAATCGAAGCTCTTGACCTAAACTTTCTGATAAGGACAAATTCACTTAATTTTGGTACTGTTAAAAATTGTTTTATGTTGCAAGAGTTATTTTCTTGGTTTTGACGTTTTCCGAATTGTCTTCTTCGTTCTTCCCGATCTTTTGAGTGATTGCGGGTGTGTGGTTACTATTGCTTGCTTACGATAGATTGACCGGAGTGTGACGAGTAGAACTATCAAGAGTTTTGAGTGCGAATCATCTACATCGACATTGCAGGCAAGTTCACACTTTGATCATATCCCTTTTATCATCCAGTTTTTATGCATTAGTTCCAATCCTCAAACATTGCATGATTAGGATGTCATTAACATGTGGGTTGGGAAGTAGTTGATGAGGTAGAACCTATTACCCTGTTACATTCAAACTCTTGGGAGTTACTTCTACGCGTTGCTTAATTTGCTATACTATGCTCGTAGACGTGGTTTGGGTGAGTGAAATCCATGACAGATGTGAGATTGTTAATTAATGGTCCAACCTAAGGTGGCAACTTAAATACACATCTGGGTGGATTGAGGCACCTAGAGTACCCAGTGTTGCCTGTATTTTTGGAAATCCCGGAGTACCCATGTGATTTTCCTATGGACCGCTACCCAGGCTCAAAGGGATCATAAGATTATTCATGCTAGAAACTTCCGTGTGCAGCCACAAGCTATTATGGGCTCTAGCATAGTTGAGTAAGTTATGTGAAGCTCTTGAAGAGGTGGATCAGCAGGTAGAGGGTTGTAAGTTTGGTATGGTCCGCCCGGAGTAGAGAGTTAATATTTCTGAAAGACTGTGTATCGATCATCCGTTTCTCAAACACCATGTAGTGCGAGAAATCCAACGGAGGCGATCGAGTCTTGTGGGGAAAAGTGCGCAAACCTCTGCAGAGTGTACAAACTAATCATGATTAGCCGTGTTCCCGGTTATGGACAATCTTGAGTCTCTGGTACTTGGATTATCCTATTGATCTCATCACGTTACTTAAATAATTTATTGGGTTATTGATTATTATTTTGGGATTGAGTTGGAGGAACCTTCTCAATATTTTCAACCAATTTTGTAGTTAAATAAAATATATTCCTTTGCAGTAGGGAAAAATTGGCTTTTCGCAAAACTATAACCATAGAGCTTTTCCACCAGCCAAATATGCATGTGGTGATAGCCTTTATTCATCATTCTCCTATGGTGTGAATTTGCTAGTACATTCAATGTACTCACCCTTTGTGGGTGCAACGTCTCATGTTGCAGGACTTCTTACGACGAGTAAGTGATACGTTAGGGTTACGATTTCTACACTCAACTTTGCCGTTGGTGTTGATGGGAATTCACAACATTTGTTACTTCCGCTATTTGGATTGAGATAATAGTATTTACGTTATTTTATACATGTGATTTACCTCTGTTATAAATTCTCGAGTACTGTGTGTGTCAGCATACTGATCCAGGAATGACACTTAAGCACAGAGACTTGACCTTCTGAGGTCGGGTCGCTACAAACAAAGAATCAATTGCGCGATGCTCCATGAAGATGATCGTGTCGTGTTATGCAAGGCCAAAAACTCCACCACCAACAAGATACAGAATGAGGCCACCAACTTGGCCGGCCTCCTTCAATTGGCCAATGAGCACCATGAGAAAGATTCGCAACAATATTGAAGAGAATGGACGACAAAGGATCTCTATGTTTTCTGGTCTACAAACAATGACCAATGTCAGCATTCACACCAATGCTATCACTGCAAAAAAAATAAAAATTCCACTGTCATCATTTTGCCTGGAAGCCTTTTATGCACACGGCTTGGGCAGAAAATGTCATTTTACTTTGTCATAAGCTTTTCCCAGATTCTCCTTGAAGATAATTCCATCATGCTTCGTAAAGTTCATATATTCATGCGTGCGTAATAGCAGAAAGTCAGCGAATGATTGGTTCTAGTCTAGAAACCAATCAGACCCTCCTTATTATATTGGTCTTGCCTGAAATCGGAGTCTTGTTATTTAGAGAGCAAGAAACTCGTGCGAATGGCCATAAGATTCAAACTAACGAATCCCGCCAGCAGCATCAGGTACAGTGCATGCATATATATTAATATTGTACAGTTTGTTTGCCAATTCCCTCTCTTATTTTCCACTTCTTCCGGCCGGTCCTGACTCCTGACCCCGTCGGAATTCTCCTCCGCAAGCACGAGGCAGCATGCAGACCGGAGACCACGCGGATCGAAGCAGTACGCACGTCACGTACGTACTCCCAAGCTATATAAGCACGCTTCCATTCCATGCTCCATCGCACTCATCACCGCGACCTGCTAGCAATTAACCAAGCTAAGCACCTTGCTTCGAGAACTACAGCTGTTGGCATAGTTTCCTCACACGTCACAAGAGTATATTCTGATCAGGTGATCGGCCCGTTGGCATCACAAGCCATGGCGTCCTCCAAGGGCTCCTGGGCCGCGCTTGCATTGCTCCTCTTTGCTGCTGTCGCATCCACGGCCGTCAACGGCGACCACAAGCTCTCCGCCAGGTACTACGACGAGACGTGCCCCAACGTGCAGCGCGTCGTGCGGGCGGTCATGGCGTACAAGGTCGCCAGCGAGCCGGCGGTGGCGCCCGCCCTCCTCCGCCTCTTCTTCCACGACTGCTTCGTCAACGTACGTACCGAAATACCTATACAGCGCTGCACTCATGTCTTGTTCTCCTGCTAATCCGTAGCTAATTACGATGTGCAAAACGTTACATTCCGGCAGGGATGCGATGGGTCCGTCCTCCTCGACGGCACGCACTTCTCCGAGAGCGAGAAGGACGCGCTGCCGAACGCTTCCCTCCGAGGCTTCGAGGTGATCGACGAGATCAAGTCCGTGCTGGAGCACGACTGCCCGGCCACCGTCTCCTGCGCCGACGTGCTCGCCCTGGCGTCCCGGGACGCCGTCGCCATGCTCGGAGGGCCCGCCTGGAGCATGCCTCTCGGCCGCATGGACTCTCGCACCGCCGACAGGGACGCCGCCGAGAACCTCCCCAGCCCACACGACAACTACACGTCGCTCGTCTCGACGTTCAGGGAGCGCGGCCTCGACGCCCGCGACATGACCGCGCTCTCCGGCGCGCACACCGTAGGGATGGCCAGCTGCGTGAACTACAGGGCCCGCGTCTACGGCAGCGACGGCGACACCAACATCGATCCCTCCTTCGCGGAGACCAGGCGGCAGTCGTGCCCCGCCGGCGACAATGAGGATGGTGGCATGGCGCCGTTTGACGAGCAGACGCCGATGACATTCGACAACGCCTACTACAAAGATCTGATCGCGCGGCGTGGCCTCCTCAGCTCCGACCAAGCACTCTACGGCTCCGGCGGGCGGCAGGACGATCTTGTGGAGATGTACAGCAGGGACGGTAAGAAGTTCGCCAAGGACTTCGCCAAGGCCATGGTAAAGATGGGGAACATACGCCCGTCCAAGGGGACCACGGTGGAGGTCAGGCTCAATTGCAAGATGGTCAACTAGCGATGATCTAATGATTTGCTCTCAAGACGTACGTCAAGTGCAGTCCCCTCGTTTTTTGGTTTAATTTGTGTTTTCTGGGTCAAGTTTGTCAAATAAATTGTAAATGTATTCTTTCATTCATTCATTAGTTTGCCAAAAATCATCTGCTCTCTTCCTTCTATTGGAGTACGACACAAATTTTATACTCTGCGCTTTCCAAGATATATCATTTTGCTTCTTGTATTTCCCAAGATAGTTCATCCATCTATTCATCTATAATCTTCTAATTTATCTATATAAATAAAATATACTCCCTAACTTTGGAGCTCTTTCGTTCAACAAAGGTGTTCAATTTTGGATTTGATTCACGATTATGATTGGGCCAACGATTTTGATTAAGATTATTTTAAATTTAGTTTATGATTTTCATTCAATTGAGATATTCAATTTCGGATGGTTTACAGTTTTGAATAGGTCAACAATTCCGCTTAAGGTATTCATTTTGAATTTGATTTATAATTTTGACCGGGTCAATGATTTCTCAATTCAATCAACAACAACCAGCCTACAAAAGCACATGAGTCTCGCGCACCCTCTCATCGTCTGGCAAAAGAATAGCCAATATGTGACACTGTAGCACCAATATAGTAATTGGGGTCGCCAGTGCAAGAAACTTTCCAACATGCATGTGGGTTGATTAGAAGATAATACAAAATCACACCTCGAGAAAGGGTCCACCAAAACACTGCATATATTATAATAAAAAGAAAACATAGTCCATCATCTCCCTCATGCATTGAAACCCCACAAATGTTTTATGAAATCACAACAACATAAATGGCGCAACAATGCACGCATAGCCATTCCAGTCTAGTCTAGTATATACTAAAAGCACAATACATGTCGAAAATGGGAAAATAGGCTAGAAAATCTCACATTAATCCGAAACATCTGCCCTTGATCCTCCTCGAAATTTCATAATAGCCAATAGATTTTCATAACACCGTAATGAGTTTTACATCACTTTGAGAGTGCCCCCTTCCTCGATACGCCCCCCCTCCCCCGCGGCCCCACGCCGTCGATGGCTATGGTGGTCGACGACGAGTGGGAGGGAGGTCTGGTTGGCAGTTGCTGCAAGTTTTTTGTTGCTGTTTTCTCCTCTCTTGAACAATAGGGCGTACGGATCCAGATCCACTGCCAATATCCCTTTTGTTCCTCTCCCTCCACCTCATGTTGACAACAGGAAGGAGGAGTGGCAAATAGGGCTGGCCGGTGGCTCCTATGCCGAAACCCTTTGACTGCCATGACGCCTCGGTGCTTTGGTTGCCGCCCCTTAGATTTTCTTCCCTCGTAGATTCTTTTCCTCAATGATCTAGTGACCCAATCTAGCTCGTGTGGTGTCCTGATTTCCAAAAGGTCCTTCTATTCTTCTCCGGCCTAGAAGGCCACGGTTGTGGATAAGAAACGTGAGAGTCATGAAAAGCCGGCATGTGTTGAGCTCATCAACAATGGGACTAAAACACTCGCAACGGCTGGCTACCGGCATACATCGCCCTGCCATTGTTATTCTAGCTGAAGGGTGGCTATTCCTCGCAGTCGATGTGCCAAAGGGGGGGGGGGGGTTGTCCTACTCCTGTTCCAAGTCCATGGCTTCTATTCCTGGTGTCGGTTGCTCGAGACCAAGCAGTTGAAGTCTTGGCATCCCAAGAGAGATTGTCCCCGGTGACGGAAAGGATGAATCCATGCGGGAGTAGTATGTGACTCGGTCGCATTTTTCATCCCCTATTCATTATACTCTTTGCATATCTTAGAGATTGGTTTGTAGTATCTTAGTCACATTTGGTCTGGTTGTAACCTACATTGTACCTATGTTTTATATTAAATGCAGTTCTCAGGCCTTCCAGGCTTCTTGTTCAAAAAATGATTCTATGTCCGTGTTGATGCAGCCATGGTCAAGCAGATTAAAAGAGCAATGAAACAACCGAAAACAGAAAAAATGTAAACATAACAGAAAATGAACAATGAAACAACCGAACGAGCGGAATTCTCCCAAAAACGAGAGCTGACCCATTTAGCCAGGTTATGTTCCTTGTGTTTCCTTATTTAGGAAATGTCTAGAAGGAATCGGTCTAGTTTTTTCCTTTCTTTTTTTTGTTTGTTTCATATCAATTTTTACTGGATTTTTGATTTTATATTATTTTCATATTTTATTTCCAATAATTTTTAAATCATGTTTTATATTTTTTTGGAAAATGTTAAAATTTTTCTGAAAATGCTCATGGTATTAAATAATATTTGAAAATTTCAAGTAATATTAAAAAATTGGAGAAGATCACAAATTCTTAAAAATGTTCGAGATTTTAAAAGTAATATTCACATTTACTGCACAAAATATTCACCAATATTCTTAAAATTTCTGCATATTTTTCTAAACATTCATTTAAAAAATATAGTTTCAAAAATAGATTCAAGCATTTGTCTAAAGAAAAATTGAAAACCGATATAAACCGAGAATATCAAAAGGAAACAAAATAATTCATGAACAAACAAAATGCTTGTGTGGCGAATGCCTAACTAAATGGGTCACCGGTCCATGATTTTTCCATGCACGGCACCCTTTCTATTAGACGATAAGTCAAACTGGGGTGGGATGATTATATTTCACTTATAGGGAGATATATGGTACGCTCGCCTAAAGGGTTTCCTCCACTTGTAGCTACTGACCGGCCCATTTTCGTCTTTTTTATCACTGATTTTGATCGATTCACTTGCTCTAGCGTGCTCGCTCGCTTCTTCCTTTTGTTTGGTTTTCTGCTGGTTGTCACTTCACCGGTTTTCGTCTTTTTTCTCTGTTTTTATTCCTTTTTCACTAGTATTCTTTGTTTATTTTATATTTTTCACTAGGTTTTCTTTTTTCTTTGGTTGTCATTATTTCTTTCTCGGGTTTTTCTTGATTTTTATTTGTTTCTTTCTTGGTTTTCAAGTCTTTTCTATGTTTTTGTTGGTTCTCACTGTTTACAATCTTTTGCAAAGGTCTTTTTGTTTTTTATTAGGTTTCGTCGTTTTTCTTTGTTTCTTTGTCATTTTATATAAGTATCTTTTTTGTTTAACACATGTCAACTTTTTTCAGTTCACATTCAACATTTTACGTATACATCAGTAACTTATTTTATAGACATGTTTAACATTCTGAAATACATGATTAACATTTTTTGAAAACTTTTTGTTTTTATGTCAAATTTTCCCATACACATTGTACAATATATATATATATATATATATATATATATATATATATATATATATATATATATATATATATATATATATATATATTAAATTTTCATACACGTTTAACATTGTTCACATACAAGGTCAACATTTTTTTAATACATGATCAATATTTTTTGATACACAGTGATTTTTTTACTGGAAATAAACATTTTTTCACACACAATGTACATATTTCATATACACGAGGAACATTTTATATACATTTTTAATACATAATCAACTTTTTTAAATATATGTTTTATGTTTACTTTTATTAATGTATGGTGTACATTTTTTATATACACCAAAAACATTTTATATAAACATTTATTATTTTTAAATACAGGACCAACATTTTTTATACACATTGTATTTGTTTTGTATACATGAAAAATATTTTCTGTACACATTTAACATTCTTGAATATATGATTAATATTTTTCAAATACTCGGTTAACATTTTTCAAATGCTTGATTAACATTTATTAAATACGTGATGAACTTTTCTCGTTCACATTGTATTGTATACATTTTTCGTATACATGAGAAACATTTTCTTCATATACATTTAACATTTTCTCAAATGTTTGGTTAACAATTTTTCAATTGTTTTGGATACATATTTAGAATATTTGGAATTATAAACAAAAATAAAAATAAAGCCAAAAAAATGAGGCAATGGCCTGTGGCCACCCTGCGCTAATGAAGTCTCTTCCCATTTAATTGTTTTTATAGACCCTGACAAAGTAGTAGAGCTTGAGGGGTGGCGACTTTGTTGTGCCGGAGATGATGACGTACTTATGTGTAGCACTTTCCGAAGTAGTAGAGCTCGAGAGCAGTGAAACAGGCCACAGTCAGTGCGGTTTCAATGCTCTTCGTTGAACTCGCTGATGAAGAGGAGAACAGTGTAGATAGGATACCTCATGCGGTGAGGCTTGCACGGTTGCACCATGATGCGAAGCACCTAGTCCACGAGAGCGACCGAGGAAGGGGATGTGGTTTACCGAGGGAGGGATGGGAGGTAGGCTAGCTGAGGAAGGGGTGCGGCTTACTGAGGAAGGGACATGAGGTAGGCTTGCTGGGGATAGGGATGCGGCAGGCGACGGAAGAGGATGTGAGCACGCGACGACATCGGCAGCGGTAGCCACAAGCCCAAAACTGTTGTGGCATTGGTCTACAGAGCTAAAGGCGATACGGCAAGCCGACGAATTAAGAATGACCCAAACTACCCTCAAATCATGTATACTACTCACACTGGGGAAAGTATCAGGTGATACCAAGCCTTAGATGCTCTCACGATGAACCTAGTAGGTGCTCGCTGAACTGCTAATTAAGAGATTTTTTACGGTGCATCAAATCAATTTAGGCCATTCATTTTTATCGCTTGGAGGGTCCAAATAAGCCAATACTACAACATATTAATGTTTATTGATCTCCTTTCTCGCCATGGCGCAGTCCATGCCTTCCAGTTCTTTTGGCCAGATGACGCACGACGAAAACGATGAAACGAAGCTTATGGTATTGGTTCGTACTGGGCTGTACCGCACATACACAATGACCTAGAAAAACTACGTTAATAGATTTGCCGCCGGCCGGATACACAAGCACGTCACACGTATGCAACAATCAGATCGCGGCTTTCTCTTTGCGCTGCACCCGCGGGGCCGCTCCGGTGGCGACGAGGTTGCACACGCAATTGCTCGTGCCTGTGCGCAAGGAGGCTGACGGAGTGCACCGAGGTGTCAGACGGTGTCGTCCGCCGCTGCAGGCTGCGGTCGCATCATCTCGCTGTCGCTGCTCATTAAATGAAAATCAAAATGGATAGCGCGGCGCATGCATGCCACATCAAATTGTGTCGTTTCGTGCACGCATTGGTGCAGCAGAGTCGGTATAGCACCAGAGCGGACGTTCTTGCAGCAGCGAGGCATCGCGAGTAGCGGACGAACGGTGCCGCCTCGAATCGTATGGGTAAATTTAATTTATTAGAATTATTAATTGTGATTAGAACTAACAAAGATAAATCTATCTCTAAAGAAATTACCAATATGTCCTAGCGTGAAAATTTGACCGATCCATACTGGCCGTTGGATCTAGCAAATACTACCCGTCATAATAGGTAGTATGATGCACTGTAAAAAATCTTCTAATTAATTCCAACAGTATACATCACGTTGGGCCATTCGATCTTCATGAATAGATAGTCAATATCCATTAGCGGGTACCGTAAAAGAGCTCCTAAAAAGCGCCAGTTTCGTTCACTTCCTGGGCGTTCTGTGCCTGGCCTGGGCCTCCCTGTGAGCTGTCTGGCTCTTGTTTGGTTCAAAATCCTCGTGACCAGGGAGCCAGCCTGGCCGAAGAACGAGATAGAACAATTATCCTGGCCGCTAAACCAGGCAAGTTTGGTTAGCCTGCCTAGGCAATCGTTTTTGGACGCCTAGGCTTTGCCTGGAGCAACACCCTGGGTTGTTTAATCACATGGCTCAAGGAACGAGGTGTCAGGGGAGAAAATGAATCTCCGTGTCTGAAACAAAAATGACTTTTTAGCGCTCACCAAGCTAGGTCGTGAACCAAACGGGACACTCCTATGCTCGCCTGACCACACAGATTTTTTGAAGTTCTGAGACACATGCCATGCAACAATATATCCCATGCGTTTTTATCCAGGACACCAACCAGCTTGGCCCTTATCCTTCCAAAGTGGGTTCGCATCAAGAAAGGTGCAACAAAGCAAGTAGAAGGGAAACTAGAAGGGAATAAGGATGTGATGTCTAGATAGCTCGTGCTCATGTTAAACGCTGAAGGTAGGCAAAAGCGAAACCGTCTTGGGATATGGTGTAGTACTCCACCTCAGTCTGTCTTTATCAAACAAGTAGCTGAATCGCGAGTCAATCCGAAGCAATGACTTGGATCGATGGATCCATCCAGCATTTCATCTTTGATCTCAGTTCATGGCCCTCGTCTAATTCCACTTCATGTTGCCGTCTTGGCCGAGGCGGCAGTCCATGGTTGGGTACTTTGGCTGCATATTCTTACCTGTGGCTGATGCTGTGGCTAGGGATGTAAACAATACGATATAATAAATGATATGTGAATCTTAAGCAAATGATGAGCTAGTTGATAGTTTCGAGGGACGAAACATAATGCCAAAGAAGTATGTTGATAGTTTCTGAAGATTTTCCTTTGGTTAATCTTGCACAGTATACTGAACACAAGAAATACGTTGATAGATTGAAGAGTTCTTCGCTTGGTTGGCTATTCAAAATAGAGTTTGGATGGCGGGCAGATTGGAGAAGCTCGGATGGCCTAACAGTGGCCTTTGTACATTTTGCAAGCGGGAGCAAGAGTCTGTAGACCACCTTTTCTACAAATGCTTCTTCTCTCTCCGCCTCTGGGGATTAGTCAAGGACTGGCTACAGTTGGTGAGCATGATACTTCCTCATAGCACCTCTTGGACAACATCAAAGAGTGGTGGGTGGGCCTTTCTGACACATCTACCCCCCAACAGGAAGGTGATGGCCTCTCCTGGACCATTTGAAACAAGAGAAATGTGTGAGTGTTCTGTAAGATGAGTGCTCCACCGACGGTCCTCCTCGCCAATATCAAGAAGGAGGCCACACTTTGGGTAATTGTGGGTGCTAGAAAGTTGGGATACCTGATGAAGCGAGAGTAGTTTATCACTTTTATTTGGGTCGTTGCGGCGCTATCTGTGTTGTAACACGAATATAAAATATATTCCTCTTATTTAATGAACGAGGCAAATCTTTTGCCTCTTTTTAAACAAAAAAAGAAATATGTTGAAAAACAAAAGCTTTATTATCCCTGATGAAAGAACATGCGGTGCCCCCATGTTTGGTTTTGGTAATTGATGACAATCTCTATGGACTAATGGTTTCCTTTAGTTATATTTGAAGGTTTTGTCCATAGGCTTTTCTTGGAGTACATGTGTTGGTTTCAAGGAGAGTTTGTGTCGACCAAGGTGCTATTCAAGGAATTATCCAAAGATTGGTCATTTGAGAGTTGAGCTTATTGCAAGCATGTCTTGAAGAAGAAGATTGTGTGATCATTCATGTTTACCTTCAAGACATCATCCAAACGAAGAGAGTTGGAAAGATTCAAGGTTGATCAAGACTAAGTCAAGAGTGAATCAAGTTGATCAACTCACAAAGAGTAGAAGATGTACCGAGAGGGATCAAGTGATCCCATGGTATGATAAGCATTGTCCATTGCACTTTGTGTACTAATCCATGGTCTATGTGAGAGTCTATGTGGGGTTAGGTACGTGTCCATGGGCTTGCGTCAAGAGGATGATATCATACAACCCATGGGAAGGATGACATCAAGTGGTGATCGTCATCAAGATTGCCGTGTGCAATTTCAGGTGGAGAATCACGAAGAGATCAAGTGCTTGAAGCTTTCCATCCATTGTGGTATCAATGGACTTGTGAAGATGTGCCGAAGAGTGGCTCACCCATAGTGGAGTATGGGGGAGCAATCATCTAGTCTTCATCGATCCAACGCAATCAAGAAAGGTGATCCATCTTGAGGAGGACAAGATCGTCATCATCTAACTCAAGTGGATCATGTGCAAGGCAAAGGTTTGACCTTGATAGGTTTTCTATTTTACCGGTCTCATGGTGGTAGTTGGGAGACCTGATTATAGGATCGATAGCCGTACTATCAAGGGGGGCTCTCTAGTGAGTAGCTTGATCGTATCGTTCGTCGAGAGCTCAAACCATTGCATCCTTGCATCATATTTCTTGGTTTTTGTTTGGTTCTCTTTGTGAGTCTTAGAGCTTATGGTCATATTGATGACAAGGTTGAGTTCATCGAAAACGGAGTTCGCATGCGTCTTCTATGATGTTTTCGGTGTTGTAGGTTTTACCGGTCTTATCCGAGGAAGGGTCCTCACCATTTTCTTATGGGCCTTTTCTAATTTGCTTCTTATTGTTATTTCTTTCAAGATTGTGTTAGCCCTTGTCGCTAGCTTTCCAACAAACTTGGTTTCATCGAAAACGGAGTTCGCATGCGTCTTCTATGATGTTTTCGGTGTTGGAGGTTTTACCGGTCTTTTCCGAGGAAGGGTTCTCACCATTTTCTTATGGGCCTTTTCTCATTTGCTTCTTATTGATATTTCTTTGAAGATTGTGTTAGCCCTTGTCGCTAGCTTTCCAACAAACTTGGTTTCATCGAATTCGGAGTCCGTTTGCAAAAGTTGTGGCAGTTTTGGTGTTCTGAAAAGGCTGCAGCGGTACTACCGCGAATTGGAGCGGATGTAATTTTTTACTACCGCTCCAGAGCAGTACTACCGCGGCTCCTACAGCGGTAGTACCGCTCCGGACCAAAAACTCGTCCCAAGTCTTGCGGTGGTAGGCCCGGATGTATTTTTTTAGTACCGCTCGCAAGCAGTAGTACCGCTACCATTTGCGGTAGTACCGTGAGGTCGAGCGGAAGTACCGTGAGGACGAGCGGTAGTACCGCTCCGGCGGTTCTTCTGGCCTTTTGCCTCCTCGCTGTTGTTTTTCAAAGGGGTACTTCCGCTCTAGCGGTAGTACCGCTCTGTGCGGGCTGTGAGCATAACGGTTGGATTTTTCCTCGCCTATAAAAGGGGGTCTTCTTCCCCAATGAACCTTATCCTTTTAGCTCGTGTTCTTCCCCATTGTTGACCTTCTTCGAGCTTGCTAACTCTCAATCCCTCCAATGATTCTTGCTAGTTCTTGAGGGAAAAGAGAGAGGAGATCTAGATCCACGTTTCCACCAATCACTTTCTCCTCTAAGTGAGGGGAACCCCTTGGATCTAGATCTTGGAGTTCTTCGTGTTCTTCTTTCGTTCTTCCTCTCATTTTCTTCCCTAGCATTAGTTGCTTTGGTGGGATTGGGAGAGAAGGACTTGGGCACTCCGTGTGCCCTTGCCATTGCATTTGGTGCATCGGTTTGAGTTCTCCACGGTGATACGTGGAAGTGAAGTTTGAGAAGCTTATTACTCTTGGGTGTTTGGGAACCCTAGAGCTTGTTCCTCTTGGGTTTCTTGGCGCCCTAGACGGTTGGTGGTGTTCGGAGCTCAATCATTGTGGTGTAAAGCTCCAGGCAAGCGTCGGGGTCTCCAATTAGGTTATGGAGATCGCCCCGAGCAATTTGACGGGTATCGGTGACCGCCCCCAAGGGTTGCCAAAGTGTACGGGTTCGGTGACCGCCCCCAAGGGTTGCCATTTGTACGGGTTCGGTGACCGCCCTCAAGGGTCCCTTAGTGGAATCACGGCATCTTGCATTGTGCGAGGCCGTGAGGAGATTACGGTGGCCCTAGTGGCTTCTTGGGGAGCATTGTGCCTCCACACCGCTCCAAACGGAGATTAGCATCTGCAAGGGTGTGAACTTCGGGATACATCATCGTCTTCGCGTGCCTCGGTTATCTCTTACCCGAGCTCTTTACTTATGCACTTTACTTTGTGATAGCCATATTGTTTCTTATCATATATCTTGATATCACCTAGTAGTCTATCTTGCTTAGCATAAGTTGTTGGTGCACATAGGTGAGCCTAGTTGTTGTAGGTTTTGTGCTTGACAAATTAACCGCTAGGTTTATTCCGCATTTGTTCAAGCCTAAACCGTAATTATTTTAAAACGCCTATTCACCCCCCCTCTAGGCGACATCCACGATCTTTCAATTGGTATCAGAGCCTCGTCTCTCTTTGTTAGGCTTAACTGCCTAGAGAGTAAAGATGTCGACTAGGGGATTAGGATTCTCTCACACTCTTAGTTTCGATGGCACAAATTTTGATATTTGGGTAATTCGCATGCTTAATCTCTGTAGGGTCATGGACCCAAATTTAGAGCGAATTGTAGATATGGGTTTTTCTCCTCCAAAGGATCCTCAAAGATTATCTTTAGAGGATGAGAAAAACTCTTATCTCAATGCTCAAGCTTCTAATGTGCTTTTCGATGCTTTGAGCAATGTAGTTATATTTCAACTCATGTCGTTCCGGGATGCTCATGAGTTGTGGACAAAGCTTCAAGATAAATATGGCGTATCCAAGTTTTGTGGGGATGATTGTTCTCCCTCCACATCCAGCCGTATAGTCTTCTCAACTTCTTCTACTTCACCTACATGTGGCTTGCCACAAGGTAATGATATGGTGAGTAGTGTTGGTCATTGCAATGATGATAGTATGTTTATTGTGGATGATCCTTCATCACTATCTTATTGCAATGCTCCTTCTTTGGGCTTTAACACTTCGAGCACTCCAAATGTTTCACATGCTTGTGTTGATAGTCCTTGCATATCATGTAGAAATTGCTTGACTAAATCCCATGATGATATGTTTACTATGTCTTGTTGCCATGATAAAAATGCATATATGTCCTCGAATTGTTGTGCTAACAATGTAGAGGAAACCCAACACCCCATGGAACAAGATGTGGTCTTGAATGGTGCTTCAACGGATCCTTCATCATCATCTATTGCATTTTGCCTTATGGCCAAGGCTTCAAAGGTATCTCCCACTTTGAATCCCAATATATCTTGTGATGATGGCAAGAGTGATGATGATGTTGATTATGATGAAGAGAATGATAATGTTGCCTCCTTAAAAACTAAGGGGGAAATGATTTTTAAAGCTCTTCACAAAAATAAACTTGCTCGTTCCAACTTCATGGAAATCATGTCTCTTGCCATTGAAGGCAAGAAATACATTGAGGAGTTGGAATCTCATCTAGAGGAGCATGAGGTCACCATTGAGAAAATGGAAGCTCATGAGCGTGATTACGCAAATGAGATCGCGGAGCTATCTCAAGCTCTTGAACATGAACAAACCACATCCGAATCTCTTGAGGAGACCTTTGCTCTAGAATTATCTAGAATAAAGGAATCTCATGATAGAGCACTCAAGGTGGCCAATGATTTCAAAACTAAAAATGCTAAGCTTGAAGTTGCTCATGCTAGACTCCTTGAGGATTTTGAGCACCTCTAAAATGGCTCAAGGGTCATCAAGGGTGAGCTCATCAAACTCACTGAGTCTCATGCTCAACTTAAAGCTTCATATTCAAAAGAGCTTGCCAAGTTGTATTCTCCTCTTGTTGCTAATGATGATGCTTGTGCTACTAACTCTATCTCTTGTGAAGCATCCATATTAAAGGAGAATGTTGAGCTAAGGGCTCAACTTGAGTTGCTATCTAGCAATTATGGGATGTTGGAAGAAAATCATGTAAACCTCACAAGCTCTCATGATGATCTTCTAGTATCCCGTAATGTGCTAAAGATAGCTCATGAGTCCATGCTTGCTAAGGTAACATCTAGTGAGCCTCATGTGGATACTAGCACTACTTTTGGTCAAAATGCTATATTGCCTTGTGCTAGTCCTCGCGATTCATCCATGCATAACATTGGTACATCTTGTGATGAATTGCTTTCCTTGCCTTGTTGCTCTAACGATGAAGCTTATACTTCCTCTAGTACTTGTGTTGAGACTAACCATGCAGAGAAATCAAAGAGCTCAAGGCCCAAGTCACTTCTTTGAAGAAAGACTTGGAAAAGAGTCATGAAGGAAAATTCACACTCAACAATATCTTGAGTGTGCAAAAATCCCCCAATGACAAAGGTGGACTTGGATTCAACTCCAACAAGAAGAAGAAGTCCAAAGTGAACAAAAAGAAGGGCCAAGAACAAGTCAAGAATTCGGCCAAGATTGTTTGCTTCAAGTGCAAAGTAGAAGGGCATCATGTTAGATCTTGCCCATTGAAGAAGAAGGCCATTAGTGACAAGCAACAAGGGAAGCGGCCACAAGTTCGATCTCATGCTCAACCACAAGTTGAAGAAAGTCCTCTTCCCAAGAATCCTCAAGCTAATGCTTCTCAAGTTGAGAAATCAAGTGAGAAGAAAGTGAAGAGTAGACGTTGCTACTTATGTCGTGAGAAAGGTCACCTCGCCTCTTCATGCACTAGTGGTAACTTATCCAACCCAATTATTATTGATGATATCTATTCTCTTGGGAAGGATAAGGTTGGCAATGTGTTTGCCAAAGTTGTTGGTACTCAAAGTGGTGTCAAGAAGAGAACCATTTGGGTAGCCAAGCCTATTGTGACTAACCTCTTAGGACCCAACTTGGTTGGGGACCAACAAGCTCAAACTTGATCAATAGGTGTTGTTGGAGGGCATTGGAGACTTGGCTACTTTATGAAGAATTAAGGGGACTTCATCATTCTAATTGTCTCAAGCCAAGTTATTCGAATTATCAAGTTTCTATCTTATATCCAATGTTTCTCCATGCGGTAACTCGTGCTTAAAGTGTTTACATTGATAGTTACTTACCCCTTTGCATGTTTGGTTTTGTTCCTTGCATGTGTTTGTATATGTTGTGCTTCCAACTTGATTATCTTGAGCAATCAAGTATGTGTGTGTTGGTTTGCACATCATGTACGTGTGTGTCATGCATTGAGCCTTTTGCATCTTGTTATTTTCTTAGTTGGCCCTTGTGAGAGATTAATGGAATATCCCATTATGGGGGAGTGATGTGCTTTGTGCACCTCACAATCCTATATATGTGTGTACATGAGTAATACCATATAGTATTGATATTTCTAGATTATCTAGTCGCTATGTGGTATGTCTTCTCATGAGAAATTCAAATTCTATATTGTCCATTAATTATCTCGTGTTGGATCGTTTTTTGCCTCTTGTTTATCTTTAATTGGTATCACATTATGGGGGAGTAATATGCTATGTGTATATTACTAGCCTAGAAAATGTGTACATTTGAGATATTGTCACATAGAATTGATATTGTAAATTATCTTGTTCCTAGGTGGCATGTTAGCTCTACAAGTTGCAATTTGCTTTTTGTTTGGTGTGAAGATGATGTCGGATATCCTTGTTATCTACCACCGGGAATTATTTCCAAATACTTCTTGTCTTTTGACAATTGGTACTCACTTATGTGTGGTAGAAATTATTGATCATCTTTACATTGGCCTTTGCTTTTATTTGCTTTATTTCTTGCCTAGGATTGAGTCAACTCCCATTGTATTCCATACCACTTGTGGATCTTGTTAATTTCTTGACCTTGTCTAGTGTTTTCTAGATATAGTGAAAGTGGTGATCCCACCTCGTGCATTTTGTATTCAAATGCAAATTCTCTATAATGCACTAGGCTTGGGGGAGCCATCCTATTCTCTATAAAGCACTCATCTTGTGATCCTTATCAAGTGTGTGTTTCTGGAAGGCAAGCCGTTTCTTTTTGGTGCTTTGTGCCATCATGAAACTCTGTAGAGGGCTTGTTTTGTTTGGAACCATTCTCTCTTTTGGGAGTTTGACATCTTTCTTTTTGAGTGTATCAATGGATATCTCATTCCTTGATGTATCTTTTATGGATATCCTCCAAGTGATGATTTATTCATTTGGTATCTTTTCTTCGCTTGGTATTTCTTTGTCTTTTGGTCTCGGTTCTTGAAAGTCTTGAGCATGCATATTTACTTCTTGTAGTTTCTTTGGCATGTTTTCTTTCTTTGACCCAATATATAGAGGGAACTCCAGCAAGTCTCAAATTGGATGAGATGTGCATGAAATTCATTTTCATATCTATATGCACATATTTATGTGGAGTTTGTCCTATGTGTTGTTGGTTCTCTAACTCTTTGGTCCCAATGAGTTTGGGTACCATTTTGTTTGTGTTGTTGTTCTAGGAACAAGCGGAGATGCATTGGATGCTCGGCTCACTCACAAGGAAGGTGGTGTCACCATGTGCTTATTGGAGTCAAGCTAGGATGATTAATGAACTACTATCTACCTTTAATTGGCATCTACTACATCCATCCAATGGTATCTCAGTAACAAGTATCATCATCTACTTCATGCACACATTTCTTGCATCAACCTTTCATAGGTTGTATCATGGCATGTTATCCATTCTCTCTTGTGATACTTGTTTCCTTTCTCAAAGCATCCCAACAATAATGTCTTGTTGCTAGTTGTGATGTCTTTGATGTTCGTGTGGTTGGAATTCATTTATATGCAATAAGACCATATCTAGCCTTGTGCTATGCTCTCAAGCAAATATCTTATTGGTATATGTATGACTTCCGATTGGATATCTTGTTCCTTCATGTTGTAACTATTTTGGGTGTACATCCTTCTTTATAGATATATATCATCATGATTTCGTCTACCTAGAACCTTATACACTTGAGAGAAATTACATCTCTAGATGATATCCTTTCTTTCACGCCCACCTTGCCTTTCTTATGTTATTTCTTTGGTGGCTCCGTGAAAGCTTTTGCCTTGAGTGCGTATCGTATCTCGTTGCATCTTGATGCACTCTTGTGTGGTGAAGATTATTTTCCTCATGCTTATCTCTACGAGGCTTTTTCCATCTTAATTGGTATCCCTCGTCTTGATGAGGCTTTCATCTTCTATCTTCGCCACGGGTTGTCACAAGCATAGGTTCTTTATATGCTTATTAGTTAGCTTGTGAACCCATTTGCTAGTTGTATGTGGGAATGATAGGCCTTGCACTGTGTTGCCTCATTTTTTCAAGACTTTATTGATGCTTAATGATCATCTATACATTAGTCTTCTCAAGTGCATTGCCTTGACTCACACACACCATTTTGGTTGAGCCCATTCTTAAGTTGCCTTTTTCACTTATTGCTCAACCACGTGTTTGTTACATGTACTAGGCTTAGTTTCCTATATGCTCACTTGCACTTGTTGTAAGTTTCCATTGATTTTGGGGGAGCTATGATCCTATTTTGTGCACTTTGTATCCAAATACAAAAATTCTTATGTGTGCACAAATCATGGGGAGCTTCTCTAGTTTCTTTAGAACACTCCTTTGCTCTTATCATAATATCCTTTATTCATGTAGCTCGTAGGATCTTTGGCCTAGTTGGTTCAATTGGTATCTTTTGATAGCTTGTTTCAATTGGTATCTTTTGATTGCTTGATTGCTTGTTTCTCTCTTTGTTATGTCCTTGTGGCATATCATTCCTTTAGCAATCTTGGTGCCTCAATATAGTTGGTCTTCCTCCAAGTATTACCGTTGGATATGTGTATTGCATTCCACTCTCTTGTTGAGAAATACACAATTTATGGAGGAACACAATTTATATTGGCCTTCTATGCTTTTCGCCCATTTTGGCAATCGATGCCAATGGGGGAGAAGTTTCAGAGAGTTTTGTGGAGAAGTCTTCAGAGTTTTCTCCTTGCTTTGGTTTTGTTCCTAAGCATTTGCATCTCATACACATGCATTATTGGTTGTTGCATTGCTTGGTGATGCATAATTCCTTGTATAAACTCTCGTGAAAGTAATTGTCATCAATTACCAAAATGGGGGAGATTGAAAGAACATGCGGTGCCCCCATGTTTGGTTTTGGTAATTGATGACAATCTCTATGGACTAATGGTTTCCTTGAGTTATATTTGAAGGTTTTGTCCATAGGCTTTTCTTGGAGTACATGTGTTGGTTTCAAGGGGAGTTTGTGTCGACCAAGGTGCTATTCAAGGAATTATCCAAAGATTGGTCATTTGAGAGTTGAGCTTATTGCAAGCATGTCTTGAAGAAGAAGATTGTGTGATCATTCATGTTTACCTTCAAGACATCATCCAAACGAAAAGAGTTGGAAAGATTCAAGGTTGATCAAGACTAAGTCAAGAGTGAATCAAGTTGATCAACTCACAAAGAGTAGAAGATGTACCGAGAGGGATCAAGTGATCCCATGGTATGGTAAGCATTGTCCATTGCACTTTGTGTACTAACCCATGGTCTATGTGAGAGTCTATGTGGGGTTAGGTACGTGTCCATGGGCTTGCGTCAAGAGGATGATATCATACAACCCATGGGAAGGATGACATCAAGTGGTGATCGTCATCAAGATTGCCGTGTGCAATTTCAAGTGGAGAATCACGAAGAGATCAAGTGCTTGAAGCTTGCCATCCATTGTGGTGTCAATGGACTTGTGAAGATGTGCCGAAAAATGGCTCACCCATAGTGAAGTATGGGGGAGCAATCATCTAGTCTTCATCGACCCAACGCAATCAAGAAAGGTGGTCCATCTTGAGGAGGACAAGATCATCATCATCTAACTCAAGTGGATCATGTGCAAGGCAAAGGTTTGCCCTTGATAGGTTTTCTATTTTACCGGTCTCATGGTGGTAGTTGGGAGACTGGGTTATAGGATCGATAGCCGTACTATCAAGGGGGGCTCTCTAGTGAGTAGCTTGATCGTATCGTTCATCGAGAGCTCAAACCATTGCATCCATGCATCATGTTTCTTGGTTCTTGTTTGGTTCTCTTTGTGAGTCTTAGAGCTTATGGTCATCTTGATGACAAGGTTGAGTTCATCGAAAACGGAGTTCGCATGCATCTTCTATGATGTTTTCGGTGTTGTAGGTTTTACCGGTCTTATCCGAGGAAGGGTCCTCACCATTTTCTTATGGGCCTTTTCTAATTTGCTTCTTATTGTTATTTCTTTCAAGATTGTGTTATCCCTTGTCGCTAGCTTTCCAACAAACTTGGTTTCATCGAAAACGGAGTTCGCATGCGTCTTCTATGATGTTTTCAGTGTTGGAGGTTTTATCGGTCTTTTCCGACGAAGGGTTCTCACCATTTTCTTATGGGCCTTTTATCATTTGCTTCTTATTGACATTTGTTTGAAGATTGTGTTAGCCCTTGTCGCTAGCTTTCCAACAAACTTGGTTTCATCGAATTCGGAGTCCGTTTGCAAAAGTTGTGGCAGTTTTGTTGTTCTGAAAAGGCTGCAGCGGTACTACCGCGAATTCGAGCGGATGTAATTTTTTACTACCGCTCCAGAGCAGTACTACCGCGGCTCCTACAGCGGTAGTACCGCTCCGGACCAAAAACTCGTCCCAAGTCTTGCGGTGGTAGGCCCGGATGTGTTTTTTAGTACCGCTCGCAAGCAGTAGTACCGCTACCATTTGCGGTAGTACCGTGAGGTCGAGCAGTAGTACCGTGAGGACGAGCGGCAGTACCACTCCGGCGGTTCTTCTGGCCTTTTGCCTCCTCGCTGTTGTTTTTCAAAGGGGTACTTCCGCCCTAGCGGTAGTACCGCTCTGTGCGGGCTGTGAGCATAACGGTTGGATTTTTCCCCACCTATAAAAGGGGGTCTTCTTCCCCAATGAACCTTATCCTTTTAGCTCGTGTTCTTCCCCCACTGTTGACCTTCTTCGAGCTTGCTAACTCTCAATCCCTCCAATGATTCTTACTAGTTCTTGAGGGAAAAGAGAGAGGAGATCTAGATCCACATTTCCACCAATCACTTTCTCCTCTAAGTGAGGGGAACCCCTTGGATCTAGATCTTGGAGTTCTTCGTGTTCTTCTTTCGTTCTTCCTCTCATTTTCTTCCCTAGAATTAGTTGCATTGGTGGGATTGGGAGAGAAGGACTTGGGCACTCTGTGTGCCCTTGTCATTGTATTTGGTGCATCGATTTGAGTTCTCCATGGTGATACGTGGAAGTAAAGTTTGAGAAGCTTATTACTCTTGGGTGTTTGGGCACCCTAGAGCTTGTTCCTCTTGGGTACCTTGGCGCCCTAGACGGTTGGTGGTGTTCAGAGCTCAATCATTGTGGTGTAAAGCTCCAGGCAAGCATCGGGGTCTCCAATTAGGTTGTGGAGATCGCCTTGAGCAATTTGACGGGTACCGGTAACCGCCCCCAAGGGTTGACAAAGTGTACGGGTTCGGTGACCGCCCCCAAGGGTTGCCATTTGTACGGGTTCGGTGACCGCCCTCAAGGGTCCCTTAGTGGAATCATGGCATCTTGCATTGTGCGAGGGCGTGACGAGATTACGGTGGCCCTAGTGGCTTCTTAGGGAGCATTGTGCCTCCACACTGCTCCAAATGGAGATTAGCATCCGCAAGGGTGTGAACTTCGGGATACATCGTCGTCTCCGCGTGCCTCGGTTATCTCTTACCCGAGCTCTTTACTTATGCACTTTACTTTGTGATAGCCATATTGTTTCTTATCATATATCTTGCTATCACCTAGTAGTCTATCTTGCTTAGCATAAGTTGTTGGTGCACATAGGTGAGCCTAGTTGTTGTAGGTTTTGTGCTTGACAAATTAACCGCTAGGTTTATTCCGCATTTGTTCAAGCTTAAACCGTAATTATTTTAAAACGCCTATTAACCCCCCTCTAGGCGACATCCACGGTCTTTCACCTGACTACGCCTGTGCTTTCTGTGATGATCAAGTGGAAAAGTCTCCTATGCATCCCTTCTGGGTTTACAATTTTCTATGGATTGTTGGCAGATGATCACACCTAACAAGCAGAGAGAAATTTCAGTTTATGATGAACTCTCTTTTTCTTGCAAGTAGCTGCCCTTCTCAATTGCCATGTACATCTTTGTCTCAACATGCTGGAATATGTGGATGCAAAGAAATGATAAAATCTTCATAAATATTAATCCAAGCCTTCAATCTTGGAAAATCATATTCAAATCTAATCTACAATTGCTAGATCACAGGATCAAAAAGGCGAACGCGGAGTCTCTCAAGAATCGACACATGACCTTCTGATGCAACATTTCTAGTATGCAAATAGAGCCTTAGCTCAGTGGTTGGGCATGCAGTTGTGCAGCCTAACGACCCGGGTTCAGTTTCTATAATTGGCAGGGTTTTTTCCTCATTCATTGAGAATCAAGCTTGGTGTGTGGTGGAATCACTCATAAAGATAATTTCTTAGTACTCATTAAAAAAAATTCTTTCAGGACCATGCTTATCATAATACTCATACTAAAATGATTATGTGCATCCCTAGTTGGTGAAGAGGCCAGGAAGTGAAATTCCCTCCAAATTTTAGAAGGACCCCTCCCCATCGATCCGATCTAGGGTTTCAAGCCGCTAGAGCTCAGTGTGGCAAAGCCCAGATGGAGGATGATGGCAGGGGCAGGGACTTCCTCTGCCGCGACTCCGGAATGCGGTTGCGGTGGAGATCCATGTGGGTGTCTTGGACGTGTGTGTCGTCCAGCATGGACGACGCAGTGGTAAGGGCCCCTCCATCGTCGATGGATCACCCAGGTGGGGGAGGCAGTTCCGGGTGGTGTTGTGGCTCCGGTCGTGCGGATTCCTGGCAGCAGACGACACCCAAGTGCGTGTTGCATGACAGAGGAGGTCGATCTGGTGGTGCAGTCGGGGATGGGCATGATTTTCCAATGAAAGCTTGGTTTGGCCTCAGTCAGAACTGTCAACGGCGGCGCCCGCGGGCGTCGTTACCTCGTTGGAGGCATTGTCGGGCGATTCACATTTCCTCTAAGTCCCAGTGGAAATCCTAGATTTGAACTTTCCAGATCGAATGATGGCGGGGTTCCTACATCATCACCCCATGGGGGCACCATCTTTGGGGTTGTACATTGGCTGGAGGGACAACATCATCACCCCCATGGGGGCATCAGCTTTGGAGTTGTACATTGGCTGGAGGGACAAGTGTTTGGCTTGGTGGCTGGGCGTAGGTCTCAGTATGCTTCTCGTGCGGTAACCAAGTATACCGTTTGATGGGCGTGCGAAGGAGTCTGGCGTTGTCCGACGTCGTGGCGGCATCGACGGCAAAAGGAGCTAGCAAGATCAGTACATTGATTGCTCCTAAAGATGGGAATAAGGAATAATGTAGTGACAGATTCTATGGCGTGCGCATGCCATGTATGATGAGGGTCTGCTAGACCGGTTGGTGCTGCTGGCTAGACGACGGGGGGCTTGGTGAGGCCACCGATTTTTTGGTGCGCGTGGCGCAAGCTCAGGGCACATCATCAATCTTGTATGTATGACGAAAGTTTTCGCCAGGAAGGTGTCTTTCGGTTGATCTATGTAATTATTTTGTAAGATCTTTTTGAATAATGCAATAAAGGTGATTGTGTGCATCACGCGATGCAGATGTCGGGGTGAGCCTCCTTTTAGAAAGGAAAAATATTTCTAGTGTAGAACCCCTTCCTATTGTTTAACAGAGCTCAAATTTGTTAATTCTATCTTCTTATTTTGTTGCTTGTAAATATTATAACTCTTTTACATATTAGTAGAATATACCGTACGATGCTCGGTTAAACAAAAAACAGAATGGCATGTGCACCCCTATTAGTGGCTATCGGTAACATAACGATGCATCCTCCTTGAACTTTCTTGAATTATCAGGGAGTTCTTTGAAATGTGCATCTAATGAAATACCTTTTATGACATATTTTTTGCGTAAAAAACTTTCAATCTATTCATCCTCAGTCATGGCAGTATAAAGAACACCAAAGGTAATAAAAATTACAACCAGTTCCCTGAACCACTTGGCGACGACTAGAGGTATGGGAGCAAGAGGAAGGCGCACATCCGTCATCGCCCCTCCCTAGCCAGAGCCCAAACCTTGTTGTACTAGACAGTCCAGAAGTCATCGTTCTAAGACCCCATAGGACTAGCACACCACAATACCAACCATCGCCAATGAAGAAAATCGTAGATAAGAAGGATCAAACTACTAAACACCCAAACAAAAATAAACGAAGAGTGGATTCAAACAGATCCACCAAAGACCAGCACTGACATAAATCCCGCAAGATCCGATGGAGACATGCCTCCGCACGTCCTTCGAGAACACTAGACACACCATCAAGATGGGGATAGAACGTGGGAGACATTATTCCTACTGAGGGACATTGACGCTGCCACACAACCCCAATAAAGACGTTGAATATAACAAAAACGAAAATGCAAACCCTCCCGCCGGAGGGGGCCGAAGTCCTCCACACCTTCATGGCCCAAAGGCCATCGGAGATGGGTTGGACCGGCGACGACGACGACGGGAGGAGGAGGATTGCCTAGGGTCTTTTTTTGTGAAGGAGGAAAGAGAAGGCTTAGATGTCTAGGGCACCTTTTATGACATATAACACACTTTCCAATGGTAAAATTAATGGTCAAAGTTATTAGACATGAAAATATGAAATGGCCTTGTATATAAGAGAATGAAGGGATTATTGAGGATGAGTTTAACAGAAACCTACAAACACACCACACCTGAAAATCCTAATAAATTTATTACTTCCTTCGTTTTTATTTAGTCCGCGTATTAGCTTTGGTCAAAGTCAAGCTTTGTAAATTTTGACCAAGTTTATAAAAAAAAATATTAACATATACAATAACAAATCAATACCATTAGATTCATTATTGAATGTACTTTCATATCATATAGATTTGTTATGATAAATGTTTATATTTTTTTTATAAACTTGGTCAAACTTTACGAAGTTTGACTTCAGTCAAACCTAATATGCAAACTAAATAAAAACGAAGGGAGTAGAGAGGAAAGATAAATATCTATTGAGAAAGTTTATGTGGAGCTGCCAGATTCTCCCTCCGTCCCAACTAAAGTTTACCTAGCACCGCCGCCTAGCCCTAGGCGACTCGGGTGCGACTCGTATACGTAGCACCGCCGCCGCTCCATACTCCTTTTCTCGCTGCGGATTGCAATGACCACATAAAGATCATCACGAGGATTTCTATCTTCTTATCCGATGG
Organism: Triticum aestivum; assembly: GCF_018294505.1. Taxonomy (NCBI): domain Eukaryota; kingdom Viridiplantae; phylum Streptophyta; class Magnoliopsida; order Poales; family Poaceae; genus Triticum; species Triticum aestivum. The sequence continues at coordinate 519,317,445 of NC_057812.1, forward strand.
TTGCCTCTAGCGGTGAGATGCATTCCATGCACGCCGGCTTGACGCAAAGGGTATGCTTGTGCAGTGGCGGAGGTTGGTTTTAGTCCATCGCATGTAGTTGCTAGAATCTTGGAAAAGTGGCAGCGGCAACATATGATTAACTATGTTTGTGATGCTTCTCAAATACCTGGTCTCGAGCATCGGGGTGAAAACCTTGGTCTGACACGAGTTGGTCATACATGGCAATGGCGATGTTTATGCATCGTTACCTTGTTGAAGGCATTGTTCGGATATGCTCAGACTAGTTCTTTAGGGTGAAAGCCTATATTCTGATCTTTGGTGGTTGAATCCCGTGACAGCTATGTAGAGCGTCGCTCCTCTTCTGAAAGCGTTGCCGTTGAAGAATCTCGTTGTCCTTATGATGTCATGAGATGTACGGTGTGGATATGGTCGTTGTTGTAGAATTGTCGATCGCAGAATTGTTCACTTTGGTGTTTTTCTCGCTTAGGCATAGCTTTGGTCTTGTATGACTTTGCTATTTGTTAGGAGGTTTTGTGTGTGTTGATATTGGTTGTGTGCAGCTTAGCTATGAAGAGGCCGAGTGTATACTCATTGTGTTTGTATCCACCTTAGAGCATCTCCAACAGTCGCGCTAAACAAGCGCCGTGCCGCAAAATTTGGCCAGTTTAGCGCGCGCGCAACTCGGCGGGTGGCTCCAGCGGGCGCGCAATAACCGCGCGCGTGGTATAAGGAGTTGGGCGCGCGGTCGGATTCGCTATCTCGCGCGGTGTATTTGGGGCGCCCACTTCCGCGCGCGGCACACTCGAGCGCTCGCGTTGCACTCTCTCTTCTCCGCCTCCTACGCCCCGCGTGCGTCGGCGCCGGCGAACTGCACCCATGGACGCACGCGCCAGCACCCCGCTCACCCCATCCAATAGCCGCGACCCCTCCACCGCCGCCGCCGCAAACCCTAGCCCGGGTGGCGTGGGCCTCGCCTCCGCCGGAGTTCCTCCGACCACCTGCCTCGCACGCGGCCTCTTCATGCCGCCGCGGATGACCTCGGCGGCGGGTGGTGTCGCGCCGGCGCCGGCTCGAGCCGCCGCCCCCTCCTCAAAGCTCCCCAATGCGGCACGGCCAAAGAAGGGCAAGACATCGGCGAAGAAAAACAAGGTGGCAGACGGCTCCGGCACCTCGAAGGCGAGGAGAAAGAAGCTTGCAGGGCGTGCGACGGGCGCGGCGGCTACCGAAGCGCCGGCGAGCTCACTCGTTGAGCCGGCGGCCGACGCGCATAACATGTTCGACGAAATGCCCCCAAGGTAAAAAATTCCCAACTTTTCTTTTCTTGTTATTTTTTCAATGCATTCACATATAGATAGCTTATTTGCATTGTTCAAAAAACTTTGTAGTCTCAATGATGATGCATACATGTCAACTATGGGTGTTGGCTCCAACAATTCACATTGGTCTCAAACCAATGACATGCATTTCGAAGACCACGAGTTCAAGGTGGACGAGGATGGTGAGGGCATTGTCGACGCGCCGAAAGGAAGAGCGGGCAATTACACCAACGCCGATGACATCTTACTATGCAATACTTGGTTGCAAGTGTTGAGGGATCCATCCGTTGGAGGTGATCAAAGTCGAGATGCTTATTGGGGGCGGATGAAAGAACACTTTGATGTTCACAACGTGAGTGGAATTGACCGCTCCGAGAGATCACTTCGGTCCCGATGGTCGACAATCAACTCGGATTGTCAAAGGTGGGTGGCCTGTCAAAAGGCGGTTGACAAGTTGAACCCAAGTGGCACAAATGAGGACGATAGAGTAAGTGGCATTTCATACATGTTCATCATACTTGTTGTTGGTGCTAACTTGCTTTGTTTTTATGTAGTACAACATTGCGCAAAACTTGTTCAAAGAAGAGGAGAGGAAAACCAAGAAGGGGAAGATCAAGAAAGGAAGGGTCTTTACCTTGCCCCATTGCTATAACGTGTTGAAGGATGATGAGAAATGGAAGAAGCGTGAAGATTTGGATGATTTGCATTTGAGCAACAAACGTAAGCGAACAATTGAGTTGGATGATGATGACGAGGAGGATGATGCATCAAGTGATGACGGCAAGAGAAGCCCCACACCCAACTCGATTTCATACTCGAAGCCAAAGCGACCGGGTGGGTGCAAGAAAGACAAAACCGAAAAGAAGAAGAGGAAAGGAGATGATGAGCTCAAAAATGCTACGAAAGCTATTGTGAAGGCAAGAAAAGAAGCCAACGCGGTGAGAAAAATGGCAAGGAACCAAGATGCTGTGGCCCAGGAGAGGAGGTTGGCGTCCGAGGAGAGGAGGGTGGCAGCCGAGGAGAGGAGGTTGGCGGCCGAGAAGAGGAGGGTGGCGGCCAAGGAGAGGAACGTGGCTTTGGAGGAGAGGAAGGTGAGCAATGAGGAGCGAACAAGATTGTTGGAATGGGAGAAGCACTTGTTCTTCTTGGACACATCTAACCTCAATAAGGCGCAAATGGTGTATGTCAATCTTGCCCGTGAAGAAGTCTTGATCCAAAAAAGAGCCATGATTCGTGCAATGGGTGACGGTGGCCTTGGCGCTATGGGTGGCGGTGGCCTTGGCGTCATGGGTGGCATGGGTGGCTTCGGAGGTACCGTGGGCGGTTTAGGTGCCATGGAAGACATGGGTGGCATGAGTTTTGCTTCTCTCATGGGAGGCATGGGTGCACCTCCGGCCGCCATGGGCGGAATGTCTTTCAGTGTGCCTCCTCACACACATTCCCATGAAGATGACGTTGAAGATCTTGCCAACACCATCGGAGCCTCACGTGATGCGGTGCACGATGAGGAGAGGGAGAAAGATTCATCTTTGGAGGCGGAAGAATCGTCTTCCGAGGACGAGGACGAGGACGAGGAATAATGTGTCTTTCATTTGTGTCTTGAACTTGATTTGCATTTTGAACTTGGTTGAATGAACTTGTGGGCATGAACTTTTTTTTATCAACTTGTTTGTGTCAAATTTTATATGTCATGTTCATTGCATTTTGAATGTTTCACAACTTCATTTTGTGTCAAAATGATATATATGCAATGCCTCGGCGAGTCGCGCGCTGCATTTTTTGCGCGCTGCTAGAGCGGCGCGCGAGTTACATTTTAACGCGGCTGTTGGAGCCAGCGCTTGAGGCCGCGCAAAATCAGGCGAATGACGCGCGACAAACTAGTTTTTAGCGGGCGGCGCGAAGCGCGGCGGTTGGAGATGCTCTTATGCTTCATTATGAGTCAATAAGATTCACCATTTGTCGAAAAAAAATACTTATTTTGTGATGGGGGGATTTGTTCGTATACAAGACGATGCCGTGGTGGCTTGAAGAAGACAACTTGGAGGAAGACCTCCCATAAAATGCACACGTGGGGTAATCGCGTCTGCAGCATCTTCCACTCGTTTGGCAGCACGAGTTCAAAGAACCGCCGCCGCCGCCGCTGACCCGTCCGTCATGCGCTGCACTGCTCTCCCGCAAACAGCAACAGACTTGCCCCTCAAGACTGATCGACCGCGCGCCGCCTGCCGCCTTCCCCCTTCCTTCTCCCCTGCTTCATCCATGTCAGTGTCACTGACCTCGTCCCTCCAACACTCACTCCGCGCGCATATATATATGTACGAGCTTTTTTACGTCGAGCGCATCTTCACTCACCAAGCCACACGGGATTGATAAAGACCAAGACCGCGCAACCACATGGTACAGGAGTCCGAGCAGTCCGCCGCCTCTATGGACTCGTCCTCGGGCTGGGCGGTAGCACCGGCGGTCTCCGGGGCGGCGCCGACCATGCCGATCGGTGGCATACTCACCATGACAGGCATCTTTCTGGTGTTCCTGACGTTCGCTGTCGCGCTCATCTTCCTCCAGTACTACTTCAACACCAGCGTCCGGACCGCCGCGCCTAGAGGGCGGCCACGCGGCGGCCGGGCCTGGGAGGCGGCCGCGGAGGGCGTCGACCCGGAGCTTCTGCGGTCGCTGCCGGTCACGGTGTACCGCGCGGCGCCGAAAGGCTCCACGGACGACGTCGGGGTGGAGTGCGCGGTGTGCCTGACCGAGCTCGAAGACGGGGAGGAGGCCAGGTTCTTGCCCCGGTGCGGCCACGGCTTCCACACCGAGTGCGTCGACATGTGGCTTGCCTCCCACACCAGCTGCCCGCTCTGCAGGGCCACCGTCGGCAAACCCGACGAGTCGCAGGCGCTTACACCGACGAGTCTCCCTTCCTTGCCGCCGGAGCCGGTGAACTACGCCGGGAACCTGCCGGCGAGTGTACTGCTCGGGGTTTCAGACCAGGCCACGCTCGCCGCGGGGACCGTGACCTCTCACGGAGGCCAGTCAAGCCCCTCCGCCCTTGCCACCACGGCAATGCTGGTGATCGACATTCCGGACTCAAGGACAGTGGCGACCCCACGCGGCGCGTCCAAGTCTCCGGGCTTAGCGAGGCTGAGGTCTTTGAAGAGGCTCTGGAGCTTCGGGAGGCAAGGACCGTCGGGGCCGACTCCCCCCTGCTCCGGCGGCAGCGTTAGCGGAACAGCGGACACAGACCAGGGTATTAGTATCACCTGTGCAACTCCAAGAGCTCCCGTGTAGCGTGTAGAGCCGGAATTACCTAGGACGTGCGACCACAGTCTGCCTCCCTCCCAAGAGATCAACTCCGATGCCTATGCTCTGTACATATAATGCAGCTGCCCACATAGACAATCTAAGAGCATCTCCAACAGGTGATGTATCATGGGCACACAAAAAGTAGTTTTACATCATCAAAAAGTGAATTTTCCATCATCTCAAACATGTTTGTTTCAACAGATGATGTAAAAATAGGGCACCATTTTGCTCCAATATGTGACGTATATTAGGCACGAAAACATCAAAACATTGCAAATTTAGATAAAACATGACAATTTCAAACATAGTTCCGATACAAAGATTGTTTGACCAGAAACTACTCATCAGAGTGGTCGTCCCAATCGATGTCGGCCTCGTCTTTCACCAAGTCCGAACTATCGAGAACGACCACCGTCGAGGGGCCAACTTTGTCCTCCTCCTCCGTCTTCTTCTTCTCCTCTTTCACCTCCTTTATCCTGCTCAGCGACGCATAGAACTCGTACTCCGCCTGCACGAGGTGCTGATTTTCTGACGCAAACCTCACTATTGACGGTGTCCTACACCAGGGATGGCTCTCCAAGGGAGCCCGGCCTCGGTGCCTACCGGGGGCCCACCAGGCCCAGTATAGAAGGGAAGCCCTAAAGAGGCGTCAGAGACCTTCATGCTCTCGAAGACTAATGTAGCGGCGCCCTAGATCGCATCTACTGCCATGTAAACCCTAGACCTCCCTGTCTATATAAAGGGAGGCCGGGCAACCCTCTTGGCTATCTCATCTCAGATAACAACTCTCGGTAGCAATCGCATACACCATTGTAACCCCTTGCACGAGGTATCCCTCCTCCATGAATAAAAAAACAAGCAGGATGTAGGGTATTACTCTACGAAGGCCCGAACCTGGATAAGCCCTCTGTGCAACCTCCGATCTAAGACTTCTAGCGGCGCTTGGACTCCTACCGAGGGATCTAACAGTATTCTGCACCGTCAGTTGGCGCGCTAGGCACGAGCGTGTCGGCTATAGATTGATCTTGGATCGGATCTTCTTCTACCTCCAGCGGCCTTCCGCCGGTGGAGAGCCTAACTTTCGGCTCCCTCACATTTACCGCCGATGAGGTAGGTCGGGTCGACAACAACCCACTGGCCCACCCTGTACGCACAATCTACGTCGGTAGCGTTGCCTTCACCACCAACGCTCGTGGCGACCTCTAACTGTGCCGACCACCTATTTAGCGCGAGACGGGGGATAGGTTTCTGATCTCCGCGTCCTTACCGTCTGGCCTAAACCGCCTCTTCCCGTTCGGATTGCAGAACTCGGGGGCTGCGTATTAGTAGGAGCTTCGTCAGCACCTCCACCAAAATATCCAGTTCATCGCCATGGTCGGCGAAAACTGCCACATCGACCACTTGCCGGAAGAATGTTTCCTTGATGAAACTAATTGCTTGTATCTGCGTTGGTATTTCCCCGAAGAGGAGAGGATGATGCAGCACAACAACGGTAAGTATTTTCCTCAGTTATGAAACAAATGTATCAATCCAGTAGGAGGATCCACCAAACTATGTAAGCAGTACCTTCACACAAATAAAAAAACTTGCAACCCAACGCGTAAGAGGGGTTGTCAATCCCTCCTAGATTGTAACATCCCAAAATTCTAAAATTTGGAATGTTATAATAAATATATAGATTTGATTGCTCGTTTGATTGTTGTGTGATTGATTGACTGAAAGGGAGTGAATTCAAAACTTTTTGAAAGTTAAACGAGAGGGAATAAAAGGACTTTCCCAAACTTTCATTTTTGCATTTGTGATCTCCGTGAATTCAAATTCTTTTCACCACAAAACCCTGGAAAGAAGATGACATGACTTCTTCCATTTATTTAAATGAAAAGGGGTGTTGAAAATATTTGAATTTCATTTGAAAATATTTCCAGTTCTGAAACTTTAAGCAACTCAATGATTTTCATGAGAGAAGATAAAATGACTTCTTCAAAACATATGAAATATGAGTTGGGAGTTTCAAAGAAACTCAAATTTAAAATCCATTTGAAATTATTATTTTTCAATTTGGGTTATTTGAGTTTTATTCAAATTATTTTTCTCCAAAAACAAAATACATGGAAAATAGGGTAACATGATTCCCTACATTAGAAAATTGGAGAGAAATAAATTTGAAATTATTTTGGTCTTTTAATATGATTTTTATTGGATTTTATTAGAGCATTAGCACTCTTTGCTTTATTTAAATTCGTGTGGATTTTATTTTACTTTAGAAAAATGTTAATGTCGTAGAAAATGTTTTTCTGAAATTTTTGATATATTATATGCTTATATAATATTTTTATTTATTTTGTTTTATTATTCTAGTTTGTCCCAGAAAATGTTCTAAAAAAAACTTTTCTCCTCCGCGGCCAATCTGGGCCGGCCCAACACGCCACGGCCCAGCCTAGCCAGTGCGCCGCCGCCTTCCTCCTCGCGTGCCCCAGCAGGACTCGCCAGAGTCCGCCGCCCCCCATGGCGCCCGTCGCCCCTCCACCACGCCACCACCTCCCCTCCCCTCGCCCTTTTAAGGCCGACCCCGACGCCCCTCGCCTCTCTCTCTCCTCCCCGCAGTCGCGCCGCCGCCGTCCGCATCTCACCGCCGCCGCACCCCGCAGATCCGCCGCCGCCGCAGCGCCTCGCCGCCGCGCTACCGCTCGCTGCTGCCGCACCACCCCGCCGCCCGTGCCGCCGTAGCCTCCGCTCGCCGCTGCCCGCCGCGCCGGAGCACGCCGCCCTCACCGGAGCCGCCGATCCAAAACCGTCGCCGTCGTTTTATTTCCTTGAACCAGTGCAAAACCGTTAACCTAACCGGTTTTATTTATTAGGTTGGTTTTTACTTATTAGATCGGTTTATTTTTCTAGGTTAATTTAATTAGTGAACGCTTGCTATTTTAGGTTCTGGAGCGAATGGTTTTCGTTCTTTAGCTTCCCGTAGTGAACGTTCGTTCTTTAGGTTTTTCTTTTTTTTTATTTTCTGTCAAGGGACCTATTTGTAGTATTTCTTTTACAGATTAGTCCCTCTGTTTCAAACGTCTACAACTTTTTATTCGTTTGTCGAAATCCAAAGAAACCAACGCCCACTTCTTCATTATGATCCCCTCTATCCAGTAAAACAACTTAAACATGTTTTTGAAAATTATAAAATTTGAATTAGATCAGATTTGAATTCAAACTTCATTTGATCATAACTTGAGTTTAGTAGCTCCGTTTGAGTGGATTCTTTTTGCAAATCGAAGCTCTTGACCTAAACTTTCTGATAAGGCCAAACTCACATAATTTTGGTACTGTTAGAAATTGCTTTATGTTGCAAGAGTTATTTGTTTGGTTTTGATGTTTTCCGAATTGTTCTTTGTTCTTTTCGAGCTTTTGGGTGATTGCGTATGTGTGGTTACTATTGCTTGCCTACGATAGATTGACAGGAGTGTGACGAGTAGAACTGTCAAGAGTTTTGAGTGCGAATCATCTTCATCAACAGTACAGGCAAGTTCACACTTTGATCATATCCCTTTCATACCCAGTTTTTATGCATTAGTTTCACCCTCAAACATTGCATGGTTAGGAATTGATAACATGTGGGTATCGGGAAGTAGTTGATGAGGTAGGAACCTATTGCCCTACATTCAAACCCTGGGAGTTACTTTTCCGTTATGCTCATATTGATATGCTATGCTCATAAATGTGTATTGGTTTGAGAGATTTCATGACAGATGTGAGAGTTATTATTTAATGGTTAACTTAAGGTGGCTACTTTAATACACATCTGGGTGGATTGGTTGGGGCACCTGGAGAACCCAGTGTTTGCCCAAGGGGATCCCAAAGGACCCGTGTGATCACCCTATGGAATACCACCCAGGCTCAAAGGGATCATAAGACTATTCATGCTAGAAACTTCTGTGTGCAGCCACAAGCTATTATGGGGTCTAGCATAGTTGAGTAAGTTGCGTGAAGCTCTTGAAAAGGTAGACTAGCAGGTAGTGGGTTGCAGGTGGTATAGTCTACCCGGAGTAGAGAGTTAATGCTTCTGAAAGACTGTGTCTCGGTCATCCTTTTCTCAAACACCATGTAGTGCGAGAAATCCAACGGAGGAGATCGAGTCTTGTGGGGAAAAGTGCGCAAACCTCTACAGAGTGTACAAACTAATCATGGTTAGCCGTGTTCCCGGTTATGGACATCTTGAGTCTCTGGTACTTGGATTATTATATTGATCTCATCACGTTACTTAAATAATTTGTTGGGTTGTTGATGTTAATTTGGGATTGAGTTGGAGGAACCTTCTCAATATTTTCAACCAACTTTGTAGTTAAATAAAATATATAATCCTTTGGAGTAGGGAAAAATTGGCTTTTCGCAAAAACATTATAACTGTAGAGCTTTCCACCAGCCATATATGCATGTAGTGATAGTTATCATTCTTCATTAACCTATGGTGTGAATTTGCCAGTACATTCAATGTACTAACCCTTTGTGGCTGCAACGTCTCATGTTGCAGGATTCCTACGACGAGTAAGTGATACGCTAGGGTTACGATTTCTACACTCAACTATGCCGTTGGTGTTGATGGGAATCCACAACCTTGTTGTTACTTCCACTATATGGATTGAGGTAATAGTATTTACAATACTTTATACATGTGATTTATCTCTGTTATAAATCCTCGAGTACTGTGTGTGTCAGCATACCGATCTAGGGATGACACTTAAGCACAGAGACTTGACCGTCTAAGGCCGAGTCGCTACAAGATGGTATCAGAGCACATGTTGACTGTAGGACGTGACCCCTAGAAATTGGCAAGCCCATAGGAAAGATTTTCTCTAAAACTTTCTTTTCAAAAGGATCTTTTACCTCTCTTCTCTTCCGAGCTTATTCAAAAAATTTCTTTTAGTGAGACTATACCCCCCTTTTCCCCTTTTGACCATGCGAAGATTCAGCTGATGAGACCACTCTGAGAAGGAAAAGACACCGGACAAGTAAGATCATTTCGGAATGAAGAGGATTTTACCGTGCATTATAATAATGGAAACTGCAACGGTCGAAGACTCTGAAGACTAGGAGAATTTGAAGGCCCTGTAGAATTTCTATATTTGTATGACCTAGGAAGGCTACCCTATTGGAATTTTTCAGACTATGGAAGCCGTCAATACCCGAGATCAAGGTGTATCGGAGAAAGACCAGAACATGGAGCATGAGAACTCAAAGTTTTGTCAAGAAAACCCTAAGGCAGGAGATACCAACTATGGAAGATAGCTCATGGCAATGACAAGGGTAGAAACACAGTTACCCGTGATGTCATCGCCACTGATACTATGGCCACCGAGCTGAGCTAAGCATGCATTTCTTCGGAAGGATTGGATGATAGCTAGAAGGCTGATGGAGCATCTATCAGCAAAAGATGAAGTTTTAACCTTAGACGGTGTATCACCAGGATCTGGAGTAGTACATCAAGAATTTTAAGATGGAGCTCCAGGAAGCCGTATTAGACAAGGAAGCATTTCGTGAAGAACTTAGGAACCAGAAGCTGAAAGTAGCCAAGCTGGAGGAGCTACAACCTCGAGATATCGAAGATTTGTCAGGAACTGAAGGACAGTAGGACCATGGCTCATGCCAAGGATGTTGAAACCCAGAAGTTTGGAACTCAACTCCAGAAATATTAAAGGATGTCACTAGAGACTTCGCGTCAACAGAAATCTGGCAGAGGAACTTGAGAAGGACAAGCATGATCGGAAGAAGCCATCAGAGACATGAACAAGACCTGAAGAGTCTGGCGATGTTGAAGATTTATTGACCTTTAGAAGACCAAACCCCTGTTATATACTTACGTTAGATGTGACGTTTGTGAGCTGTCATTTATTTGTTGTTTTTCCGACAGCCACAAAATAAAATCTTAAAATCTGTCTTTTCAAAATATTGTTTGTATTGTGTGTATCCCTCCCTATCTCTCTCTCTCTCTCTCTCACCCCAAGAACCCTTGGACCCAATAGATGGTGAATGGAGATGGACGCATATTTTTTGGACTGATAAGTCAATTGGAGACGGATTGATGGATTCAGAACATGGAAGATCGCATGAAGAATAACCCTATAGCCAGAAAGGATATGACCCAGCATGCTCTTCAGTGCTTTGAAAGAGGTATTGCTACTTGGTGGAGGATGTACCAAACCATCAATGGATGGCAAGGAGTAACCACTTGGAAAGAAGTTAAGTTGACTTTGCCAAAGTCTCGGTTTGTGTCCCAGAAATTGAAGCCTTATGGAAATGATATGAAGAAAACTTGTGCATGCAAGCTCTATGGAGAAATAGGACACAACCATAAAGAACACAAGGATGAATGCCCTAAATTTGAAGGAAGTCACCTAGCTGAAGAATGCCCAACTAGGTAGATCACTTGTTTCTTGTGTGAAGGGACTACCCACTACCCTGCTTAGTGTCATATTTACCCCATGGTACAAAGAACTATCCAGCAAAAGAAAGAAGCAATGAAAGGAGCCCTCATCGAAATTGTAGAAGAACCGGTGATGAAGGATGATGTCGAGGACACACATAGAGGAAACATAATTGAACCCTGCACCACGTCATGTTATTCATGTGGAGAAGAAGGACACATCTCCCAGAATTGTTTGAAGGGGGATCTAGTAGAATTTCCGACAGAGGAAGTAGAATATGACCCACAGGAAATAGAAACCATGATTGGAACGGAAAAGTCTAGGAAGAGAAGTAGATTGGATTCCAGGAAGGACCTGAGTCATATAACCTATTACAGGTGCAAGGAGTCAGGGCACTACCTCAGTAGTTGCCCAAAAAGGAAACCTCGAGACTTGTCAGAAGTAATATGTTTTCCTTGTAATGGAGCAGGGCATTTTGCCAGAGAATGCCCCAAGGAGAAGGAGACTTGTGATAATTAGTTGTGTCTGTGAGAAGTAATGTAGTAGTACAAGTAGTGGGAACAACTCTTTTGTATCAAGGTGTTGAGTTGAGGCATGTAATGGAAAAACAAGAGATTGTAATCATTGGAGAATCAATAAAGTTAGCATCATTGGTAAAGATTTGGGTTTTATGAGTTGTTACTCTATGAAGAAGGATTTTGAACATTTTTGAGGATATGAGAAATATGGTCTATGGAAGATTTGTGCATTTTAAGGGTGGTAGTACCCTGTAAGAACCCTTGACCCCTAGAAAAGATAAGGATACTCCACTAAGTGGATTTCAGACAAAATGAATATGAGTTTTGTCTCGATATGTGTGATACCGCAAGAGTATGAAGGGATGAAGTACTATTTGATATAACGGTGGTATGATGTTGCTAATATGGAGCAATGGTAATTCCAGGATGAGTCTGAGTCTGAGTAATCATATCTGAGTTTGGTGCCAATAGAAGGAAGGGCGACAGTATATTTGGATGGATTTAAGAAGGCTAGGAAACTGGATGTTGGAATAGTGATCAATTGCCCCAATGATGAGTTCAAGGTTTACAAGTGATGAGATGGGCCATAACCCACAACCCCCAGGACCTGCCAAGAAGCAAGCACACTCTTGCTGAAGGAAAAACCCTGGAAGAAGTTACGATTTTATCAACAGCCGATCTTATAGGAGTTTACGCAAAACCTGAGAGTTGTGAAGAAATGGCATATGTTTTCTTTGCTTGCAGAATCAATGGATTTTTCCGAACTTGGTTCGTCGACAAGAGAAATTCTGCAATGCTGGTGAGGATGACCGAGTGTTAGAATGCGAGATTTGCTAAACCATATACAGGGTAATGATTTGGGTGCAGGATGGATTAATCACCATACCGACTTACTCTTATTATTCGCCTTGCTATATGGGATGGTAAATCTGAGTGACTTACCCATAGTAGAGCGACGACGATCAAAACCTTGAATCAACCTTAGAATGGTATGCCAATTTTCCCTTGTACTCGACAGCTTTTGCCAATCGTAGGATATACGATGAGGTTCAAGCCCAGACCCATTCCCTGCAGGAGAAACCATAAATTGATGACCGCCTTGAGATATCGATAGTTGTTTAGTTTTGGCGCCAGACCCGTTAGCAAAGAAGACCCAATCATGGAAGAACCTTACCAAGATGAAAGGACAGAAGAATTGCGGTAAAGGTTATGCCACTACCGGAAGAGCCCAGGGAAGGGATTTTCCCGAGAATATGAGAAGACCGGCCCCGTAAAGAATGAGGATGGAGTATATGAGTATTGATGGGACCGTAATGATGTTTCTAAGGGTGGTAGCACCCCAGACCCCCTGTGATGATCGATGGATTTTGAGAAGACCCCCGACCCTAACCTATTTCTTGCTAGCCTCTCCGAATCTCGAGGACGAGATTCATTTTAAGGGTGGTAGGTTGTAATATCCCAAAATTCTAAATTTTGGAATGATATAATAAATAGATAGATTTGATTGCTTGTTTGATTGTTGTGCGACTGATTGACTGAAACTGAGTGAATTCGAAACTTTTTGAAAGTTAAATGAGAGGGAATAAAAGGACTTTCCCAAACTTTCATTTTTGCATTTATGATCTCTGTGAATTCAAATTATTTTCACCATAAAACCCTGGAGAGAAGATGACATGACTTCTTCCATTTATTTAAATGAAAAGGGGTGTTGAAAATATTTGAATTTCATTTGAAAATATTTCCAGTTCGGAAACTTTAAGCAACTCAATGATTTTCATGCAAGATAAAATGACTTCTTCAAAACATATGGAATATTAGTTGGGAGTTTCAAAGAAACTCAAATTTAAAATCCATTTGAAATTATTATTTTTCAATTTGGGTTATTTGAGTTTTATTCAAATTATTTTTCTCAAAAACAAAATACATGGAAAATAGGGTAACATGATTCCCTACATCAAAAAATTGGAGAGAAATAAATTTGAAATTATTTTGGTATTTTAAAATGATTTTTATTGGATTTTATTAGAGCATTAGCACTCTTTGCTTTATTTAAATTCATGTGGATTTTACTTGACTTTAGAAAAATGTTCATGTCGTAGAAAATGTTTTTTTGAAAATTTTGATATATTATATGCTTATATAATATTTTTTTTATTTTGTTTTATTATTCTAGTTTTTCTGGAAACATGTTAAAAAAAAATTCTCCTCCGCGGCCGAACTGGGCCGGCCCAACACGCCACGGCCCAGCCCAGCCAGCGCGCCGCCGCCTTCCTCCTCGCGTGCCCCAGCAAGACTCGCCAGAGTCCGCCGCCCCCACGGCGCCCGTCGCCCCTCCTCCACGCCACCACCTCCCCTCCCCTCGCCCTTTTAAGGCCGACCCCGACGCCCCTCACCTCTCTCTCTGCTCCCCGCAGTCGCGCCGCCGCCGTCCGCATCTCGTCGCCGCCGCACCCTGCAGATCCGCCGCTGCCGCTCTACCGCTCGCTGCTGCCGCACCACCCCGCCGCCCGCGCCGCCGTAGCCGCCGCTCGCCGCTGCCCGCGTCGCTGCCGCCCGCCGCTCCGGAGCACGCCGCCCTCGCTGGAGCCGCTGCTCCGCTGTCCCAAAACCGTCGCCGCCGGTTTATTTCCTTGAACCAGTGCACAACTGTTAACCCAGCCGGTTTTATTTATTAGGTTGGTTTTTACTTATTAGATCGGTTTATTTTTCTAGGTTAATTTAATTAGTGAACATTTGCTGTTTTAGGTTCTGGAGCGAACGGTTTTCGTTCTTTAGCTTCTCGTAGTGAACGTTCGTTCTTTAGGTTTTTCTTTTTATTTTTATTCTCCGTCTAGGGATCTATTTGTAGTATTTCTTTTACAAATTAGTCCCTCTGTTTCAAACGTCTACAACTTTTTACTCGTTTGTCGAAATCCAACGAAACCAACGCCCACTTCTTCGTTATGATCCCCTCTATCCAGTAAAACAACTTAAACATGTTTTTGAAAATATTAAAATTTGAATTAGATCAGATTTGAATTCAAACTTCGTTTGATCATAACTTGAGTTTAGTAGCTCCGTTTGAGTGGATTCTTTTTGCAAATCGAAACTCTTGACCTAAACTTTCTGATAAGGCCAAACTCACATAATTTTGGTACTATTAGAAATTGCTTTATGTTGCAAGAGTTATTTGTTTGGTTTTGATGTTTTCCGAATTGTTCTTTGTTCTTTTCGAGCTTTTGGGTAATTGCTTATGTGTGGTTACTATTGCTTGCCTAGGATAGATTGACCGGAGTGTGATGAGTAGAACTGTTAAGAGTTTTGAATGTGAATCATCTTCATCAACAGTACATGCAAGTTCACACTTTGATCATATCCCTTTCATACCCAGTTTTTATGCATTAGTTTCACCCTCAAACATTGCATGGTTAGGAATTGATAACATGTGGGTATCGGGAAGTAGTTGATGAGGTAGGAACCTATTGCCCTACATTCAAACCATGGGAGTTACTTTTACGTTATGCTCATATTGCTATGCTACGCTCGTAGACGTGGATTGGTTTGAGAGAATTCATGATAGATGTGAGAGTTATTATTTAATGGTTAACTTAAGGTGGCTACTTTAATACACATCTGGGTGGATTGGTTGGGGCACTTGGAGAACCCAGTGTTTGCCCAAGGGGATCCCGGAGGACCCGTGTGATCACCCTATGGAATGCCACCCAGGCTCAAAGGGATCATAAGACTATTCATGCTAGAAACTTCTGTGTACAGCCACAAGCTATTATGGGCTCTAGCATAGTTGAGTAAGTTGCGTGAAGCTCTTGAAGAGGTAGACTAGCAGGTAGTGGGTTGTAGGTGGTATAGTCTACCCGGAGTAGAGAGTTAATGCTTCTGAAAGACTGTGTCTCGGTCATCCGTTTCTCAAACACCATGTAGTGTGAGAAATACAACAGAGGAGATCGAGTCTTGTGGGGAAAAGTGTGCAAACCTCTGCAGAGTGTACAAACTAATCATGGTTAGCCGTGTCCCCGGTTTATGGACATCTTGAGTCTCTGGTATTTGGATTATCATATTGATCTCATCACGTTACTTAACTAATTTGTTGGGTTATTGATGTTAATTTGGGATTGAGTTGGAGGAACCTTCTCAATATTTTCAACCAACTTTGTAGTTAAATAAAATATAATCCTTTGGAGTAGGGAAAAATTGGCTTTTCGCAAAAACATTATAACCGTAGAGCTTTCCACCAGCCATATATGCATGCAGTGATAGTTATCATTCTTCATTAACCTATGGTGTGAATTTGCTAGTACATTCAATGTACTGACCCTTTGTGGCTGCAACGTCTCATGTTGCAGGATTCTTACGACGAGTAACTGATACGTTAGGGTTATGATTTCTACACTCAACTTTGCCATTGGTGTTGATGGGAATCCACAACCTTGTTGTTACTTCTGCTATATGGATTGAGGTAATAGTATTTACGATACTTTATACATTGATTTATCTTTGTTATAAATCCTCGAGTACTGTGTGTGTGAGCATACCGATCCAGGGATAACACTTAAGCATAGAGACTTGACCGTCTAAGGCCGGGTCGCTACATAGATATTGAGATAGATCAAATTATATGAGATTGAATAAATAGATCTAACAAAAAAACAAAATAAAATAGGTAAATAAAAAGTGCAGCAAGGTATTTTTGGATTAATAGATCTGAAAACAATATGATAGAAAATAGATCTGGAGCCCATAGATTTCAATAGAGGCTTCTCTCGAGAAAATAGCACACGATGGGTAAACAAATTACTGTTGGGAAATTGATAGAAAAGCAAATAATTATGATGATATCAAAGACAATGATCATGTATATAGGCATCACGTACAAGATTAGTAGACCGAAACGATTCTGCATCTACTACTATTACTCCACACATCGACCGCTATCCAACATGCATCTAGTGTATTATTAAGTTCATGAAGAAACGGAGTAATGCAATAAGAACGATGACATGATGTAGATCAGATCTATTCATGTAGGAATAGACCCCATCTTTTTATCCTTAATTAATGGAAATGATACATGCGTGTCATATCTCTTTCCGTCACTGCGATTGAGCACCGCAAGATCAAACCCATCACAATGCACCTCTTCCCATGGCAAGAGAATTCAATCTAGTTGGCCAAACCAAACCAAAGTTTCAGAGAAGAAATACGAGGCTATAAATATCATGCATATAAGAGTTCAACAAAGACTCAAATAATATTCATAGATAGATCTTATCATATTCATCGGATCCCAACAAACACACCACAAAAAAGAGTTACATCAAATAGATCTCCAAGAAATCGAGGAGAACATTGTATTGAAGATCAAAAAGAGAGAAGATGCTATCTAGATACTGCCTATGGACTCATAGGTCTGTGGTAAACTACTCACGCATCATCGGAGGGGCAAGGGTGATGATGAAGAACCCCTCCACGATCGTTGACCCCTCCGGCAAGGTGCCGGAAAAGTCCTCTAGATTGGATCTCGTGGTTCTGGAACTTGCGGCGGTGGAAACTCTGATCTCTCGAATCCCCTAGGGTTTCTGAAATATTTGGGTATTTATAGAGCTGAGAGGCGGTGGAGGAGACTCCCGGGCCCCCCACAACCCACTAGGGCGCGCTAGGGGACTCTGGCACGCCCTGGTGCCTAGTGGGCCCCACGGGCTTCCTCTGGTGCAACTATTGGGCCTCCTACATGTCTTCTGGGCAGAAAAAAATCTCCTAATATTTCGCTGCATTTGGACTCCATTTGATATGGATATTCTGCGAAATAAAAAACAAGCAAAAAACAGTAACTGGTACTATGTCAATAGGTTAGTCCCAAAAAATGATATAAAGTTGCTATAAAATAAATATAAAACATCCAAGATTGATAATATAACAACATGGGACAATAAAAAATTATAGATACGTTGGAGACGTAACAGAAACCATCGCAGATTGCAGCGTCGACACAGTCAATATACTATAACTCTCCAATCACAAGGACATCAAAGGCGAGACGGCTTCACAGGAGCGTGATGAAGCCATAAAAACTATGGCTTTCACCAGCCACCAACGGCCGGCCTCCAAGCCATGAAGAACCCGGCGAACAACAACATGCCACCGCTGAAGTCAACACCCCATGAGAGGCCACAAAGGAGATCGAGGAGTACATTGCACAACCGATCTCACTACATAAGGTGATGGCAACGGAGGCAGAGGCGGAGGCAAGCAATGGCACAACACGACGGTCGACCACAAGAACAACAACGCCATTAATGCAAACGTAGCCCCCCGTTACCCCAGGCCAGCGACCGGACCAATACACACTTCCTAGAGGTTGAACCCCAGGAATTCTTCACTCTAGGGGCCGCCGACCGCTCTGGCTGAAGCATCATCATCATCCCCAAGCACGATAGCCAGTGCTGTCAGGCGCCTTGCGACGCCCAATCAAGGCAACGACACACTATCACGAGAAGCCGAAAGGATATATGCACTAAAGCGACACGTACAACTCCAGCAAGATGACCTAGAAAACGCTGCATGCACACAAGACAACCTCCACCTAGAGCTTATCCGTCTCATGAATCAACAGGCTAGGGAGGAAGTGTCAGACTGGGAGGGCAACACGAACCTTTCGGAACGGAATGCCATGACCACAAATCCATCACAACCACAAAGCAACCTAGCAGCAGTGGCACTAGTGGACTAGTTGAAGGTTGCACCCACCAACCATGACCTCCTGGCAGAGCTCACCAAGGTTATACACAGGACGGCCGAGCTTCAAGACAAGGTGTTGGGAAACATAGTAGAAAACAAAAAATTGGGCTCCTACGATCACCCAAGATCAATATGAAGATGCATAATGGGTTGGGATCACGATCGTTACCGTCACCAAGTTGCATCTGAAGAAGAACGTGTCAGTGTAGATCGTAATTGAAGTCCCTCGAACCGTCCTTGAAAGATCTCTCGAACCAAAGACCGAAAGCATGCCTCTCTACTTGGTTGCAAGCATGCAACCTTCACGATCTGGTAGCGCTTCGCCGTCCAGAGAGCTAATCATTGCTAGAGAATTAGAGGGAGGAGATTAGAACCACACTGGACTTCTAATTATGAGGACAAGAGGATTAGCCTAGCTCTCATTAGTCAACTAGGACCAACTAGAACAAGAACTAGAAGAACTAGAGGAGGCTCCAAAACTTATATATAGGTTGGAGGAGGATACGGCAATCACCAAAGGGGTAAAGTCCCCCTTTGGGGCGCAGGCCATGGGGGAGGAGTTGGACTCCTCCCCTAGTCTAATTCGCACCACTTCCTTATGGGCCTATGTGGCCCATAACTCCTTCCACCTCTTGGTCTTCTACGGCCCGTTGATATTTAAATTAAATATAAAATGTTCTGTATAGAGAGATCTGGCTGTTGACGATCTGCTAACAGTTCATTGGGATTCACTATAGTTGAGAATAGTGAACTATTGCATACGCATATTAGAGGAAGTTTAGTGTGGGGGACAAGACCTTTTATTAAGTCTCTTCTTTCACACACCCCGAAACTTAATCTAGCATCAAGATTCATCGCCTAAATTGTGGACGTAGGTAGCTAGTATTACTTGTCAAAATTGGTTAATCGCATAACTAAAATTTTGCTAAAACTAATTAGAGGATGTCTAACTTGGTTTTTGTAGGGTATGCATATGATGTGGTATAACCTTCGTCATGATAATGAGTTTATGTATGCGATGGTTATATGTTGTAATGTTAAGTGGCCTGCGTGTCACGGCATGATGGCTGGAGCCACGAGATTGCCTCGTTAATGCAAATTTGTAGAGGTAGACTACATGTTACAGGTGGTGATGATAAACGTACACGGAGGATCCAAACAAGGAGAAGGTGTACATGGCGCTGGACAAGGAGCTATAATCTTGTGACACAGTAGAATTTCTGAATTTGGTGCCACGAGAACGTCTTCTGAAACAGTCACCACGACAACGTTATCTGAAATTGCCGCCATGACAATGTTTTTGAAATGGTTGCCACAACAACGAAATATTGGCTGTCACGACGCTTCAATGGGAGATTGAAGATGATCACAGAGATTCCTGGCGCCCAGGGCTATACCATATCATGCTTTTATGAACAACCTAAGATGTTTATCCCTTTGTTGTTTGGACCCTTTGATTGCATAGTAGTCAATTATTAGGGTGATCTCTCATAGTAAATATCAAGTTAAAAGGTGTTCTTTCGAGTGTTGCAACCGTCTATAACACGTAGCATTCCGGAGTGCGTCATGTCCATGTGAGTACAAACGGGACGTGAGGTGTATAAGACGGGACTGGTCAGACCATGTCGGCAGATAACACTTGGTTGTCTTGAAGTTCTAGACGAATCATTCTGAGCTCGGAGCACAAAGCATCGAACAATTAACAAGAGTCCTATGGTGATATGATTGGCAATAGTTTTCCCACAAGTCAAAATTCTCATCATAAGTGATGTCCACGTCAATGGTTGAGAACTAGATTTGGATCTTTCACTATCAATTATGAGAGATATTGATTTGAGTGGGAGTGCACTTTATATATTGTTAAATTAACAACTTAGTGTAAGGTTTAATTATGAAAATATCTAAATGAATTTTATGTGTATCCTTGTAGATCAATGGCTCGCAATATGTTCAACTTAGCCCCTATGTTAGAGAAAGAAAAGTTGGTTGCTAATGGTGGGATATGTGGATTGGATCTGGAAATTAAGATTTTTTCTCAGGATTGCTAAGGAGTATGTGCTGGATCAGCCCCCAGGTGATGCTCCCGGAAAGGATGCAATACCAGAAAAAATTGCTGCTTGCAATACTCATACTGATGACTATGATTCAGTCCAGTGGCTCATGTGAACTTGCATGGATCCTGAACTATAGAAGTGTTTTGAACGATCCACTACCCAATTCATAATTAGGTCACTGGAAGTTCTGTACAAGAAACAGGCAAGGACCGAACCTTTTGAATTAACCAAGGCCTTGATTGAATGCAAGATGAAAGAGTGTTCCTTAATGAGTGAGCATATAGTAAAGCTTGATGGCTATGTTGTTAGACTGGCTTCTTTGGAATTTGGAATTTCGCCAACACTCGGTACATATATTGTGCTTGCTTCACTCCCCCATTTTATGACGGCTTTATCAAGAATTACAACACGAATGGGATGTAGAAAAGTGCAAATGAGTTGTTTGCTATGATCAAAACTGTGGAAGCTGGAATGTAGAAGAATGAGACAGTGTTGATGGTCAACAAGACCACCAGTTTCAAGAAAAAGGCAAGTCCAAGAAGAAAAAAATATATATGCTAAAGCCAGTAAGACCGAGTCTCAGAAGAAGAACAAGGGCGAAGCCTATAAAGAGACTGAATATTTCTACTACAAACAGAAGGCACATTGGAAGCATAACTGCAAAAAGTACTTGGCGGATAAGAACAATGGTTCCTCCGGTAAAGGTATAATCGTTATACAAAGTTAATGTTATTCTACTTGTAAATTTATGTATGTCATGAGTACTTGATACTGATCGTCTACTCTCATTTTGCAAACCGATACAGGGGCTATAGAAAGCTCACATGGAGAGAAGAAGTGAAGTCATGATACAAGTCGGAATGGTGATGGGATCACTGCTCGGAGACCATCAAAGTCATGTCTTTACTTTATCTTCAAGATTTATCTTAGAACGGAAATAATAGTTATTTTGCTTCAGAGTTATGTAATGCATTATCCTATGGGTTATGCGATGGATACTCTAATAAGATTTAAGCAATAGTTGTTTGGATTATATGAGAATATGCTTTTTTGATTAAACCACTATTTTGTGATGGTTTTTTAATGATGAACCTTGAAGGGTGTGATCTATAACATTGATACATCTCCAACGTATCTATAATTTATAAAGTATTCTACTGTTATATTATTGTTCTTGGATGTTTTGCAATCATTTTATAGCAACTTTCTATCATTTTTCGGCACTAGCCTATTGACATAGTGCCCACTGCCAGCTGCTATTTTTGCTTGTTTTTTTACATCATAGAAAATCAATACAAAACGGAGTCCAAACGCAGCGAAACTTTTTGGAGATTTTTCTTGGACCAGAAGATACCAAGTGGGCCAAAGAAGTTCCAGAGGAGTGCCTGGGGGCCCAAGCGCGCCCTGGTGGGTTGTGCCCACCTCAATGGCCTCCCGCAGTGCCTCCCTTTAAATTCCCAAATATTCCAAAAACCCTAGGGGAGTCGATAGATCAGAAGTTCTGCTGTCCCAAGCCTTTGTAGCCACTAAAAACCAATCTAGACCCCGACCCGGCACCCTTTCAGAGGGGGAAATCATCACCGGTGGCCATCTTCATCATCCCAGCGGCCACCATGATGAGGAGGGAGTAGTCCACCCTCTGGGCTGAGGGCTTTTACTAGTAGCTATGTGTTTAATCTCTCTCGTGTTCTTGAGATGTCACGATCTTGATGCATCGCGAGCTTTGTTAATATAATTGCATCATATGGTGTTTTCCCCTCTCTATCTTGTTGTGATGAATTGAGTTTTCCCTTTGAGATTTTGTTTTATCGGATTGAATACCTATATGGATTGGAGAGCACTTGATGTATGTCTTGCTATGAATACCCATGGTGACAATGGGGTATCATATTAAGTCACTTGATATGTGTTTTGACACTCAACTCGTGGATTCCCGAAGTGACATTGGGGTAATCTATGCATAAGGGTTGATGCATGTTCTTGTCTTTGTTTCTCCGGTAGAAATCTTGGGGCACTCTTTGAGGTTCTTTGTGTTGGATTGAGTATTATGAATCTGAAATTGTTTGATGCATATCGCATAATCAACTCACGGATAGTCGTAGTGAGCCGGTGACATTAGAGTTTGTTGATGTGTATCATATGGCTATTTTAGTACGCACTCTAGGATAGATTGATCGAAAAGAATAGCTTTGAGGTGGTTTCGTATCCTACAAACAATTTCTTCTTATGTTCTTCGCTAGATAGGAACTTTGGAGTGATTCTTCATCATACGTTGAGAGATGGTTATATGATCCAATTATATTAGAGTTGTTGAGAGATTGCACTAGTGAAAGTACGGACCTTAGGCCTCATTTTCAAGCATTGCAATACTGTTTGTGCTCCGTTTTATCAATTGCTACCTTGCTATTTTTTATTGTTCATACTACAAAAATAATATCTCCTATCATTACTACGCTTTTATTACCATCTCTTCGCCGAACTAGTGCACCTATACTAATGCGGAGCATCCTACGGTCATCCCCATGGACCTTCCATCGTCTCACAAAGTGCCAAGAGGACCTATGACACGAGCTAGAGCTAGAGCTCTCGAGACCGAGGTGACTTCTTTCCTTAGTGATATCACATATGATCCTCTCGAGACATGGCTACTATCTAAGTCCGGAATGTCGTGCATGATCAGGTACCAAGAGGACCCTCTCGAAGATGCACATGAAGATGAACAAGTCCCCGAATCCATGGATGAAGAGATGCAATGGAAGGAGCCAAGAACAGCCCCCCAGGACCCGGACATCTGGCCAGGACCCCAGACATCCGGCCCCTAGAGGTGTCACCTGTAGCAACGGACCAGTGGCCAAGTCTACAGGGCCCAGACATCCGGTCCCGACCCGGAAATCCGGCCACCAGCCCAGAAATCCGGACACCCCTGGTCCAGAAAGCAACAAGACCGACCCCGCCAGCCCAGACATCCGGCCCTCCGCGAACGCCCGGACATCCGGCCCCTCCCTGCCTACGTGCAGTGCTTCTGGGCCGAGGCCCATGTACCCCTTCGCCCTTAGACTATATATACTTCCCCTCCACCTACGTTTTAGGGTTAGCATTGGTTTAGCTCATATGTGAGATACAACTTTGCTCATCCATTACGGATCTACTCCACGAGAGAGACCGCAGCCCCTCTACAGAGAAGATCCCCTTGGATTCAAGACCCCCTCTTGGGTGGCCCCATCAAGACCTCCTCTAGGAGAAGAACCGGTTACCTTTGTATCGTCCTTTGTTGATCGTGGATCTTGTACCTCCTATTGTGTTCATGGATCTAGCACATGTGTGATCATACTTGTTGGTTTGAGTGTTTCTCTTGTGTTCCCCTTTGTGATTTCCCCTCGTGTTTCTCGTGTTCTTCGCGGGATCCACTCCTTTCGTGAAAGATCGACCATCTAGGGTCCACCCTACATCATCTTGGCATCTAGAGCCACGTTGATCACGATTTCGGAGCCTCCCTGTTGTGTTTTCTAGCCTTGTTTTGTTGATTTTGTCCCTAATTCGAAAATTCCCCACAAAAATAGCCCCCCAATTTTTTTTGTGATTTGTTGGTGTGATGAAGTTTTGTTGGATTTGATCTGCAGATTTCATGTGTTGCAGGTAGATCTAGCTTTCCCCCACCTTTTCCCCGATTTCCATCCACAAATTCCCCTGACTTTTGCCCCGGATTTGACCTCTCCACGCGAATTCATCAAGTTTGTCCACGGATCCAGAGCCCGGACATCCGACCCGAACCCCCGGACATCCGGCCACCCCAGACATCCGGCCATCAAGCCCGGACAGCCGACCACCCCGGACATCCGGCCATCAAGCCCAGACATCCGGCCCTTGGCAGCATCACTTCCATCCAGCGCCTCGTTTTCCGTCCAAATTTCGCCAAATTTTGTTTCGGTGCCCACATACACTTCCGCATACCACCAACACTTCCGCATAGCACCACCATTTTCGCATAGCACCACCATTTCTGCATAGCACCACCATCGCTTACCCCTACCAACTCCGACAATTTTGTCACATTTTGCTTTGAGAATTTGAGTTTCGGTTCCGTGTCCTATTGTGTTTCGGCTATTTAGGTACGGTTCGACATCAACATCACCGTCGCTCATCTTCGCCATGGATTCATCATCGACAACAACCACTCCACCATTTTGACACCATACCGTAAGCAAGCATCGGTAACCTTGTCTTGTATAGTGATACATCTTTCTTGCCATTGCATTGATAGCCATCATGGCCCAATTTTACGTATCTTACTCATCGAGACTAGCCATTGAGTATTGCCGGCAACGTGACTTGTGCACATTAGTAATCTTATTTCCCATTGCATATATATCATATCATTGGTCCATATCTTGGTATCATCTTTTGCGTCACAAGGTTGTCATCGTATACACAATTGCTATCTTGGTTCGTGAAGCATTGCATGAGAAAAGAGCTCAAACAACAAAGAGCCAAACAAGCTTTTAAGCAAAGAGGAAAGATAAGCAAAAAGCTTTTAAGCAAGAACCGTAACATCATACAACATTAAGATTGTCATACTAGATCATCTTGGATCATTTCATCGGAATACCATAGATAGAGCATACTTGGGATAGAAGTCATTGCATTTTTGCTTAGTAGGTTGTGCACAAGTCTTTGTATCCGCCTATTGTGCAATCGTGCTAGCGTCTCTCTAGTGTTGTGCAACAAGAGCATTTTCGTGGATTCCACATTTTGGCTCATCCTTGGTTGCATGACCCCACTTATCTCTTTACGTGTGTGTTTCTGTGTACCATATTTTACTATTGGTCTACTTGTTGCATTGCAAACTTGCGAATCATTTCCAACATTATTGAAGCTCACTAACAATTGCATCAAATTTTGTGCCACCATCCTAACCGAGCTCCACCATAAGATTTTACTTGTGTAGGTGTGAGAAACCGACAAGAATTGGTACCAATTGTGCTATTTCCTTGTTCCACATTGGAGTGATCTTTGATCCATCTTCAACATCGGTCAAGGTACATTTGGTATAAGTTCTTCTCCTTCTCCCGCTCACATATTTGTTTGGAATGATGGATAGGCCAAGTACTTCTACCAACCACTCTTCATTAGGCAAGACGATGACATAAACTCCTACGTCACAAAGAGCCACCTCTTTGGTGCACAATGTGCTTTGCATCAAGAGCAACAAGCAATGAGCGAACGCATCAACAACCTCGCCACCGACTTGCGAGACTCCGAGCAACTTACAAGAGACTACTTCGACCACAAGCAAGAGAATGACGCAAGAATGGACGAGATTCGTGCTTTGTTGCTCAAACACTCTTCTTCCACTTCGTCCTCATCAAGACGGAGCCGCTAAAGTCGACACACCGACTACACTGTCTCCGACTCAAGTAGACCGACTCCGAATACTCTTCGACGTGCCGCACGCCAAGATAGTCAAGCAAACCGCAATCCTATACACGACACCGACTCTCAAGAGCAACGACACCGTCAAAACCAAGCTACTTTCGCTCAAGCACGAGAACGGCAACGCCAACGCCATCAAGAAGAGGAAGAACGAGCGAGGCAACATCAAAATGAACAAGATGCCAAAGCTCAACGTCAAGAGCAACAATTGCGAGAAGCTCAAGCACTTGAGGCGCAACATGCTCTTTGTGATTAAAGTCGAGCCGTTGCCAACCGAGGCCGACAAGCTCGCGTGCATTGTCAAGCTCGACAAGTTCCTCCACAACCTCGCCAAGAACCTCAAGTTCAACAAGACCAAGAAGACATTGGGAATCCTCCAAGACAAGAACAAGTTGTGAGAGACGATCCTCCTCGACAACGACGTCATCATTCCCGACCCCAACACAATGAAGAGCAACGCTACAACAAGCTAAAGTTCACCATGCCCAAGTTCAATGGAAGCAATGATCCTAAAGAGTACCTTTCATGGGCATTGAAGGTCGACAAAATCTTCCGTTTGCACAACTATGAAGAAGAGAAGAAGATCGTGATGGCATCCATTGATTTCCAAGACTATGTCCTCATTTGGTGGGAACATGTCATTGAGCGTCGAGAGGCAAGAGGTGAACTAACCATCACTACTTGGGCGCAAATGAAGGATGTCATGAGAGCACGCTTCGTGCCTACCTACTACAATCGCAACCTCTTCAAGAAACTCCAACTACTCAAGCAAGGAACCAAGAGCATTGAATAATACTATAAGGAAATGGAGATTGCAATGATACGAGCCAATGTCATGGAAGATGATGAGCAAAATATGGCACATTTCTTGAATGGACTCAATCATCCCATCAAGAAGATCGCCGACTTCCAACCATACTCGAACCTCATCGAGCTAGTGCATCAAGCTACCAAGGCGGAACGTCAAGTGCAAGATGACTTCAAGTATGCCAAGTTCTAATCCAAGTCCTATGGTTTCTCCAACACGCAAGCTTCAACGACTCCAACACCTTATACATCAACCAAAGCCTTCTACAAGCAACAACGACAAGTCGAGTTACGAGAAAACTTCAACAACTCCAAGTCATCATCCTACTTCAAGCAACCTCAAGCCGAAGGCTTCATCATCATCTACCCCAACTGATGAGACCATCAAGACAAGTTCCTTCAAATGCTTCACATGCGGAGGCTGAGGCCATAAGTCCTTTGAGTGTATCAACAAGCGGACCATGATCCTCAACGGCGATGGTACATACGACTCCATGAGCGAAGGAGAAATGGAAGCCCTTGAGCAAGTGGCAATGCACCGGCAAGTGAATGAAGATCAAGAGGATCAAGTATTTTGTGATGAAGATTCAAGCCCCGCTCTCGTTGTCTCCAAGGTCTTGACTCTTCAACATCAACAAGAAGAAGACCAAAGATGCCATATCTTTCATACCAAGGCCGGCATCAATGGAAGGTCCGTCAAGGTCATCATCGATGGAGGGAGTTGCCATAACTTAACAAGTGAAGAACTTTGCTCCAAGATCCAATTGCCCAAGACAAAGCACCCACATCCCTTAGAAGTTCAATGGCTAAGCGACTCCGACACTATTCAAGTCGAGCATAGAGTGCAAGTCTCCTTCAAAATCGGAGCTTACGAAGACACTTTGGAGCGTGATGTCGTTCCAATGACCATTTGCCACCTTCTTCTCGGACGACCATGGAAATTTGATAGAGGTGTCATCAACAACGGCCGAACGAACACTACATCTTCAAGATGAAAGGAAATTACTATGTACTTCGCCCTGTGTCTCCAAGCCATGTGATCACCAACAAGCAAGCCAGCCATCGTGGAGAGAATAGTGAGAGAGCGAACCACCATAAAGAGAGTGAGCGCCACAAGCCCAAATCGAGTGCCTCCACGATGAGCGAAAAGAAGAACTTAGTTCTATTTGCCACCAAAAGTGAGATAAGAGAAGTGTGTGAGAACCCATCAAGTGTCCTACACTATGTCCTTTTGTGCAAGGATGAGGCACCAAAAGCTAACACCTCTCACACTCTATCTTTAGTGTTGTCTTCTCTTTTGCAGGAATTCCAAGATGTTTTCCCCGACGAGCTACCTCCGGGTCTACCTCCACTACGAGGCATTAAGCATCGAATCAACCTCATCCCTGGAGCCCCTCTTCCTAACAAGGCGCCCTACCGCGTCAACCCCGAAGAAACCAAAGAAATACAAAGGCAAGTAAAACATCTCATAGACCATGGACATGTACATGAAAGTTTGAGTCCTTGTGCCGTTCCGGTCATTCCTGTGCCAAAAAGAGATGGTAGCTTTCGCATGTGTTCCGATTGTAGACCTATCAATGCTATCATCGTTCGCTATAGGTACCCCATTCCACGCCTTGATGATATGCTAGATGAACTTAGCGGTGCCACTATGTTTTCCAAAATTGATCTTAAAGGTGGTTACTATCAAATCCGCATGCAAGAAGGTGATGAATGGAAGACCGATTTCAAAACAAAGTTTGGTTTGTATGAGTGGTTAGTCATGCCTATGGGTTTACCAGAAGCACCGGGTGTCGGCGTTCTGGGAACGGGGGTCCCCAGACTTGCCTGCCTGCAGCCTGCGACGTGGCTCAAAGGGGGGCCTAGCGCGGCCCATCTTCACCAACACAAACCCAAGACCCTCGCGAGGGGCCAAGCCTCGCGGGGAGGACGACGCGGAGCTTCCTTAGGCGCGGCCTCGTCAGGCTGGCTCACGAGGAGGCGGAGAAATCAAGGCGGGGTACCTCATGAGGTGCCCGTGACGCAAGCCATGACGACCGGGGGCGCCAGGCGGGTGCCAGCCCGCGCAGTGTCCTCCCTTCCTCTTTGGTGCAAAGGGGGCAAGCGCAGCCGCAGAGTACCGAGGCGTCGGGCAAAGGTTGCCATTTCGGTGCAAGGAGACCAAGACCAGGAGGACTATGAGATGGAGGTCACCGTGGAGCCCAAGACGGCGTCATCACCAGAGCTTTGCGCAGGCGAAGACTACTTTTGTCAGGATAGTTGATACTAGCTGTCCCCCTTCAAATTAGCCCGCCATTGTTGGCTCCCTTCCCGCTCGATATTTGGGAAGAGGACCAGGGCCTCTATAAATAGGACCAGCCACCCACAGAGCAAAGGGAGCTGGCCGGGGGGTTGGAAAGATAGAGAAGATCAGAAAGAGAGAGAGAGAGGAAGGTGACTGAGCTCCTCCCAGCAGTTCATCACCCCAGCCAAGAACAGATCCTCGCGAGGCTGTTCTTCCTTGTTTTGTTCATCATCATCAGCCCAAGAGGCAATCCACCACACCACGCACTGGAGTAGGGTATTACACCACAACGGTGGCCCGAACCAGTATAAACCCTGCGTCTCTTGTGTTGTTCTTTCCATAGTTTAGATCCTAGCAAGGCGGAGGAGTGCAGGTAGGTAGGAGGCGAAATCTCCGCGCACACCCCAGTGTTCGAACCTCAAGGGTCTGCCGAAACCCGAAATCCGACATTTGGCGCGCCAGGTAGGGGATTGCCGGGATTCGTCTTCCACCACCCCGTTCTCCTCCGACCATCACGCCCATGTCTGACGCTCGTCGGGCCCGCGCTGAGCGCCGGTCCGCGCTCGCTTCCCGCGTCGCCCAGACGGCCCCTGTCGGCGGGCATCCTCGCCGTTCCCCGTCACCTGCCGTCAACGTCGCCACCGGCCTAGCGGGGGACGAGCAGCAATCATCGTCCCAACATCTGTCCGTGCGGCAAGACGGCCGCACCGCAACTCCCTCGCTCACCCTGGCTGGTTCTTCGTCCCGCGCGCTCCGCGCGCCCATGGAGGCTCGGGCTGCACTCATCGTGGCGAACGAGCTCCTGCGCTACCGTCCCGTCGACGACGTCTATGAAGAATGGCTCGACCGCGTCGCCGAGCTCGTCCGCGCCGCAGGGGGCTCTCCTGCGCCGTCCGTTCCGCTGCATCGCACCCCGCCCTGCGCGGGCAATGAAGCTCCGGCGGCGCCCCGGCCGCCTCCTCCTCAGGAAGGCGCCATGGCTCCAAGGCGCGTGGCCCCTGGGCGGAACCCACTCCGTCAGGCGCCAGCGCAGCAAGAGCAGAGCTGTCAAGAAGTCCCTCGCCCGCAGGAAGCTACCCGGGCGCTCCCTGCTCCAGCACGTCGCGACCATGCTCCTGCTCCCGCGCGTCAAGACCCCGCGCTGCTCCCAGCTGCAGCGCGTGGGGACATGCAAGACCAAGTTCCCCGTCATCCAAGGCCTCCCGTGGCCACAGCAGGCTGCCGCGCCTTCACCGCCGAGCTACGCAACGTCACGTGGCCCGGCAAGTTCAAGCGAGACTTGCCTCCTCGCTACGACGGCACGGCTGACCCTGCGGAGTTCCTCCAGCTCTACGAGTTGGGCATCAAAGCTGCCAACGGAGACGAGAAGGTCATGGCGAACTGGTTCCCCATGGCACTCAAGGACGGGGCCCGCACCTGGCTCCTGAACCTGGCTCCAGGCACAATCTCCTCCTGGGACGAGATGCGCACCCGCTTCATCGCCAACTTCCAAGGCACTCGCGACCGGCCACCCGCCGTGAGCGACATGCGCCGCATCAAGCAACAGCCCGGGGAGACCCTGCAGAAGTACATCCAGTGCTTCAACAACGCGTGCCTCAAGATTCCCAAGGTGACTGAGGAGGCCATCATCTCGGCCTTCTCTGACGGTGTGCGCGACGTCAAGATGAAGGAGGAGCTGGCGATGCATGAAGACCTGTGCACTTCCTTGGAACTGTTCAACCTAGCAACCAAGTGCGCCAGGGCCGAGGAAGGGCGTCTCTCCCTCCTCGAGCTGCCTGCCGCAGACCCAGAAGAGAAGAAGCCCAAGGCCAAGGATGTGAAGCGCAAGGGGGCTGCCGTGCTCGCGGCAGAACCAGACACCAAGCGGGGCAGAGATCAGTCTGAACCTTCCAAGGGCAGCCGGTACTGTGTGTACCACGACCTCCACATCCACAACACCAACGAATGTCAAGAGCTCCGAGCCGTGCGAGAAGGAAGGATCAGCCGTTGCCCTGACCGCAGTGACCGGGGCTACGGCCGAGGAGGAGGAAGGAACGCAGGACGCTGGGAAGACCGTGGCCCGCGCCAAGGGTGGCGCGATCAACCTCGCGAGGATCGCTGGCAAGACCCGCCTCGCGAGGGAGGCTGGAGGGATCAGCCTCACGAGGGAGACTGGAGGGATCAGCCTCGCGAGGATCGCCCGCAAGGCAACGTAGGCCTCCCACCGCTGCCGCTGCAGCCAAGGAGAAACAAGGACCGCCATCAGGACGAGGGGGCTGGGGGCTTCCAGGAGCCATGCGCGATCGCCTGCATCCTGGGCGGGGCACAAGCCCCAGCCTCCCAGCACATCTTCAAGCAGTTCGCCCGCGAAGTGAACGCAATCCTCCCCAGGCTCGAAGCCACGCGCCCTCTCAGGTGGTCGGCGTGCGCCATCACGTTCAACTCAGTAGATCAGCTCAAGTGTGCGGCTACAGCCGGAGTTCTCCCGATGCTTTGTTCCCCAATCATCAGCAACGTGGTGGTCACCAAGACCCTCATCGATGGCGGGGCAGGGCTCAACATCCTGTCCGTGGAAACATTCAACAACCTCCAAGTGCCGTACAGTCAGCTTCAGCCAACCAAGCCTTTCTCCGATATCTCGGACGGCTCCACAGTCTCGATTGGGCAGGTCTGCCTCCCTGTCACCTTCGGGGCACGCGACAACTACCACACCGAGCTTATCGACTTCGACGTCGCTCACATTCGCCTGCCATACAACGCCATCCTTGGGTACCCAGTGCTGGCCAAGTTCATGGCCGTAACTCACCGCGGCTACAACATCCTCAAGATGCCAGGAAGCGGCGGAGTCATCACGGTGCCATGTGAAGAGAAGGACGCGGTGTGTTCCCTGGAACGAGCCTTTCAGGCCGCGTCACTGGAAGACCGGGATCGTGGAAGCAGGAGGCCTCCCAAGACCACCCCTAAGAAGAAGAAGACATTGTCCGGCCCGACCACTCAGGAGGAAGGCCCCTCTGGGCCCGCGCCTGCCCAGGGGGAACCTCCTTCCATCGCATAGGAAAGCGCGCCCGGCGCCCTCCTCAGGCAGGGCTCGGGGGCTCTCCCCTGGAGGGCCACCGACCTAGCCAGGGTCACGAGGGAGGTGTTTGGGCACCACATAGAGGCGTGTTTCGAAGCACATTTCCCTCAAGAAGGAGCAAGGCAAGGAGACCCAGACCCTCAGGAGTTCGTCAGCAAGGCCATTCAGGAGCTACAAGAGTCAAGAGTCATGAAAGGCGGCCGCCGCCTATCAGCAGTGGTTCCCCATCCAGGCGAGGATGGTGGGCTGCTCGTCTGCATCGACATACCAGGGCTCAACCGAGTCGCCTCT
This sequence comes from Triticum aestivum, assembly GCF_018294505.1. Taxonomy (NCBI): domain Eukaryota; kingdom Viridiplantae; phylum Streptophyta; class Magnoliopsida; order Poales; family Poaceae; genus Triticum; species Triticum aestivum. The sequence goes on from NC_057812.1 coordinate 519,349,645, forward strand.
CTGGAGCGCCTCTGCCCCTCGGGAGTGGGGCGCTGCGGAGGCCCACCCCACAGCTACGTTCGCATGCCTTACGGCTTGCCGAACGCGGCCGACACGTACCAGCGCCTCATGAGGGGCATCACGGAGGCACGAGAGGCCAGGTGTTCCGCAGCCCTGACAGGGATGGAGATGGCCCGTGAGGAGTCGCCAGCGCCTCCGGAGCCTCCCGAGGCCCCTGGGCCTGGGGGCTCGTGAGGATCGGCTTCCGCAGCCCACCAAGCCTGCTACATCAACGCTCCTTCATCCTCAACATCATCAGGTGATATCTTTCGAGTTTTATTTCCAGCTGGGAGCGCCCCCCAGGGCTGCATTATTCCCAGGCCGCGTGGGTTCGTCCCTGCGGCGTGTATCCCTTTTTTATTCCATGTTGTTAGCTTACCTTGTTGGGGGCACCCCTCGGGCTGCATAACCCCCCAAGTCGCTCGGGCCTGACCCAGTGATGTCTGCATTCCCAGCATCTATTTGAACGAATCCACTCCTTCGCGGCTAATGTGTTTTACCTAGTTGCCTGCTCAGCCGATGCCAACTAACGGAGCTGCTCCCAAACGGCACGAAGCTTGGGCATGGGTCCGTCCCTGCAACGCCGACAAACCTGGATGGCTGAGCTCTGGCCGCGGCAGCCCCGCATAGTGTCACCTCGTCAAGCCTTCAATGCCTCACTACCCCTCGAAAGCAACCAACGGCTGACTGTCAATTGTCATGGCAACCCCTTGTTTTTTCTATGATGGACCTGCAGGACCTCCTGAAAGGGGCTGCGTCAGGCGAGGCCCTCGTGGTGTTACCTGCGCTCTCGTCCGCGCGTACCGCTTGCACGTTAAAGGGGGGTGCCTGAGCATCGCGACTCTGGGCTCCTACTGGCTCTCCAGCCCTCCCCCTCTAGCCTTGACCACGGCATCGCGACCTGGAATACCAGTGACGGCTGAGACTCGCTCGAGGGCCGGGACCCAAGGACGTAGAGCAAAAAGGGGATCAAAGGCGAGAGGGGAGAGACACACGAGGACCTCGCCGAGCAACCTCGCGCCTGCCGATGCACGGACCCGGCGACACACCAGAGAGCGGCCCCTGATCCTCGAGATAAGTCATCACCCGGAAGCGCCAGCTGCCGTGGCACCATCCCCGCACCTAATGCTATCCCGTGTTAGCGACGCCGCTCTCCTTTCTCACCAAACGACTGCTGCTTGGGCGCCAAATGGGACCTCCTGAGCATCGTGACTCAGGGGCTCTTACCAGACTCCAGGTCGCTCACCTCCTGGACTTGACCACGGCATCGCGACCTGGCATACCAGCGACGGCTGAAGCCGCCTTGGGACTGGGACCTGTCGCGCAGAGCACCAAGCTCTCGTGAGGTTCGAAAGGGAGGACTGAGCTGAGGTGGAATGAGCAACTCGCGCAATTCTACGACAAGGGTTATATTAACAAACAGGATCACAGGCACCTTACAAGCCCCCACGGGACGCGTTTTTGATTCCTTGCAGGGAACAGATCCTAAAGGGACACAAACTACGCACGACCCTACAAAAGACGCCATCATCAACAATGGGCCGTCAAGCACTGACGCCAACCCCATCCAGATCAGAGTCGGTGGCGGCCTGACGAGCCCGCCCTGCTCCAGGAGCAGCGCCGGCTCGGGGGCTCGTAGCTGTCGTCGCTCATCTCCGGAGTCACGAAGAGCTTGCCGGAGTCGCTGGAACCTCCGACGCCCCCACTGCCTGAGGAGCCGCCAAGGGAGCAGTTGGCGGGCCCAGTCCTTGTCGCGGCAGGGTCCTGGCCACCTTCCCCGGGGCAGCACTCCAGCCGGCGCCCGCTCGCATCGAAGACCTTGAAGAGCATCACCGAAGCACCGTCGTAATCCAAGTGGACCGTGAAGATGCCCCTTACCATGCAAACCCGGGCAATCTCTCTCCAGCCCCGAGTCATGAAGACCTCGCCCGGGGCAACGACCGCGACCTCTGCCTTGGTCGCGAGGGTGCTGCAGCCGGCGTGCTGCAACCAGAGCACCAGGGGCTCCCCCTGCGGGATGATGGAGGCGAAGAAGGGAGGAAGGCGGATCCAAGACTGAAGAGGAATGGCGACGTGGAGCACGAACTCTTGGGAGTAGCCCTCGGTGTGGACCCTAGGGGGGGCGACCCACACCTTCGTGACCCACCGGCGCCGACGGCGGCGCCGCCCGTGGCGGTCAGCATCAGCTCCTCCAGGGCCCTCGACGTGGGCGTACAATGGTAGCGGGAACCCCGACAGCACCCGCTCGCACCAAGGCCTCGACACCACCTGAAGGGCCCCCTCATCTGGGCCACGGGGGGCGAGCCGTTTCTTCGGCGGGAGTGGGTCTGGTTCCCCTTGGGGAGCCTTTCCCTTCTCTACCATCGAGAACCGGCGGATCGGAGCCATCGCAACAAGATGGAGCAAGGATCGGGAAGAAGGAGAAGCAAGGAGGGATGGACTGGAAGGGCGCGCGCTGTTCCGTACTTATGGCCGGCTAAGGCCAACCGCCGACCTCCACGATTGTAGGTAATCATGACCCACTTTGCATGCAGGGACTTGTCCAATTCGTGCAGTTGCCGAGGCGCCATGGGGAAGTGGAGGCACCCACGTCCAATCAACCGCCACGTGGCGCCTAAGGCCGCAGGCTGTTAGGGCTCGCGGCGCTTTACTCTTGCCCTTCCACCTCCCTGCACGGCCAAGTCCGGGTGCGCCTTGGGCCCGGGGGCTACTGTCGGCGTTCTGGGAACGGGGGTCCCCAGACTTGCCTGCCTGCGGCCTGCGACGTGGCTCAAAGGGGGGCCCAGCGCGGCCCATCTTCACCAACGCAAACCCAAGACCCTCGCGGGGCGGACAACACGGAGCTTCCTCAGGCGCGGCCTCGTCAGGCTGGCTCACGAGGAGGCGGAGAAATCAAGGCGGGGTACCTCACGAGGTGCCCGTGACACAAGCCATGACGACCGGGGGCGCCAGGCGGGTGCCAGCCCGCGCAGTGTCCTCCCTTCCTCTTTGGTGCAAAGGGGGCAAGCGCAGCCGCAGAGTACCGAGGCGTCAGGCAAAGGTTGCCATTTCGGTGCAACGAGACCAAGACCAGGAGGACTACGAGATGGAGGTCACCGTGGAGCCCAAGACGGCATCATCACCAGAGCTTTGCGCAGGCGAAGACTACTTTTGTCAGGATAGTTGATACTAGCTGTCCCCCTTCAAATTAGCCCGCCATTGTTGGCTCCCTTCCCGCTCGATATTTGGGAAGAGGACCAGGGCCTCTATAAATAGGACCAGCCACCCACAGATCAAAGGGAGCTGGCCGGGGGGTTGGAAAGATAGGGAAGATCAGAAAGAGAGAGAGAGAGGAAGGTGACTGAGCTCCTCCCAGCAGTTCATCACCCCAGCCAAGAACAGACCCTCGCGAGGCTGTTCTTCCTTGTATTATTCATCATCATCAGCCCAAGAGGCATTGCACCACACCACGCACTGGAGTAGGGTATTACACCACAACGGTGGCCCGAACTAGTATAAACCCTGCGTCTCTTGTGTTGTTCTTTCCATAGTTTAGATCCTAGCAAGGCGGAGGAGTGCAGGTAGGTAGGAGGCGAAATCTCCGCGCACACCCCAGTGTTCGAACCTCAAGGGTCTGCCGGAACCCGAAATCCGACACCGGGTACTTTCATGCGTCTTATGAATTATGTGTTTCACCCTTAAATTGGTGAGTTTGTTGTGGTCTACTTCGACGATATCCTTGTTTATAGCAAATCTCTCAAAGATCATGTCGCCCATGTTCAAACCGTTTTGCGAACTCTTCGAAAAGAGTGTCTCTATGCTAACATGGAAAAAATGCCTTTTTGGCGTTGATAAGCTCATTTTCTTGGGTTTTGTTGTGTCCTCTAAGGGTGTTCATGTTGATGACTCTAAGATCAATGCTATTAAAACTTGGCCACAACCAACCAACTTGCAACAAGTGCGTAGCTTCCTTGGTTTAGCCGGTTTCTACTGTAGATTTGTAAATGACTTTAGCACCATTACTTCACCTTTGCATGCTTTGAGCAATAAGAATGCGCCCTTTGTTTGAGGACCATCCCAAGATACCGCATTCAATGAGCTTAAGATTTTTCTTACTCATGCTCCTGTGCTTGCATTACCCAACTTTGACAAACCCTTTGAGATTCATTATGATGCTAGTGGTAATGGCATAGGAGGTGTGTTAACACAAGAGAAGCGCCCCATAGCTTACTTTAGTGAGAAACTTTCCGGAGCGCAACTCAATTACCCCATCTATGGGAAAGAGTTATATGCTTTAGTGCGGTTTTTGCACGAATGGGAACATTATCTTATCCCTCATGAATTTTTCATCCATACCGACCATGAGACACTTAAATACCTTAAAGGTCAAACTAATTTGAACAAGCGTCACGCTAAATGGAGTGAGTTCATTGAGTCTTTTCCTTATGTCATCAAGTACATTAAAGGTAAGGAAAATGTTGTGGTGGACGCTCTTTCCCGCATATGCATGCTTGTTACTCAACTTGAATTGTATGTCATTTGCTTTGAGCACGTAAAAGACTTGTATGTGCATGATCCTACTTTTGCTATTCCTTATGCCAAGTGTTCGACGCATACCTCTTGGGATCGTTATTACATCAAAGATGGATATCTTATGAGAGCTAACAAACCTTGCATCCCCGAGTCTTCTCTTCGTTTGTTGCTTTTGCAGGAATCTCATGGAGGAGGACTAATGGGACATTTTGGAAGCGACAAGACATTCGCTATGCTCTCCAAGAACTATTATTGGCCCAAGATGTTCCACGACGTCAACCGCTTCACCAACCGATGCTCTACATGTCGCAAAGCTAAGTCTAAAGCTCAATCCCATGGCCTTTACATGCCTCTCCCAATTCCATATCAACCATGGGAAGATATTAGCATGGATTTTGTACTTGGTTTGCCTAGAACTAGAAATGGAAAGGATTCCGTCTTTGTTGTTGTGGATCGATTCTCTAAGATGGCACATTTTATTCCTTGCAACAAGATTGACGATGCTTCACATGTTGCCAATATCTTTTGTAGGGAAATCTTACGACTACATGGAGTGCCAAAGACGATTGTCTCGGACCGCGACGTCAAGTTCTTGAGTTACTGTTGGAAGAACCTATGCGCCAAGCTCGGAATCAAGCTACTCTTCTCCACGGCGTACCATCCACAAACCGACGGCTAAACAGAGGTGACCAACCGCACACTCTCCGCTCTACTTTGCATGATAATCAAGAAGAACATCAAGGAGTGGGAGGAGTGTCTACCTATCGCCGAGTTTGCCTACAACTGCGCAAGACACTCAACTACCGGCAAGTCCCCCTTCGAGGTCATCTATGGATTCAACCCATTGTCCCCTTTGGACATTCTCCCTCTACTACTACAAGAGAGCATCAATATGGACGCAAGTGCACGTGTGAACCATCTCAAGAAGGTGCATGAGGATACAAGGCTCACCATCGAGCGCCAAGTACAACGACTTGCAACCAAGCTCAACATCAACAAGCACCCCCATGGTGTTCAACATTGGAGATCTTGTGTGGCTACACCTTCACAAGGACCACTTCCCCCACGAACGCAAGTCCAAACTTCAACCACGAGCGGATGGATCCTTCAAGGTGCTTGAATGCTACAACAACAACGCCTACAAGATCGATATTCCATGCGACAAGTACTCAGTGAGCGAATGTAGCGATCCGACCTCAGGCGGTCAAATCTCTGTGCATAAGTGTCACCCCTGGATCGGTAATGCTGACACTGACAGTAGTTGAAGAATTTATAACAGAGTTTAAATCACACACTTATTACATCGAATGTCCCAAAAGAGAACTATTACAATAATGTGGCTGAAGGCCATTTAAATAAGATAACAACAGAAGGCTTGGAAGATAAAGCGAGTCCATCAACTCCAATGGCATTGCTGAGTGCACGACAATGACCTAGCGCACCTTACTCTTCGTCTGAAAAGTCTGCAACATAATACATTGTAGCCCAAAACGGGTCAGCACATGGAATATGCTGGCAAATATAACACTGTAGAGCAAAGAACATGTAACAGCTATAACTATATGCATATATGGCTGGTGGAGGCTCTAAGGTTAATGTTTTTGTGTAAAGCCAATTTTTCCCTACTGCAAGGAATGTATTTTTGCTTAACTACAAGGTTTGTTGAAAACATTGAGAATGGAAACCTCATCTCAATCCCCATTAAAATAATCATCAACCCAACAAATTAATTAGAGTAAAGTGACAAGATCAACATAATAATTCAAGTACCAGATACTCAAGATGTCCATAACCGTGGACACGACTAACCATGATTAGTTTGTACACTCTGTAGAGGTTTGCACACTTTTCCCCACAAGACTCGATCTCCTCCATTGATTTCTCGCACTACATGATGTTTGAGAAATGGATGACCAAGACACAGTCTTTCAGAAGCATTAGCCCTTTCGACGGGTAAACCGTACCACCTACATCCCCTACATCTGCTAGTTTACCACTGAAAGAGGTCACCCAACATACTCAACTATGCCAGATCCCATAATGGCTTGTGGCTGCACATGGAAGTTTCCATCATGAATAACAATATGATCCCTTTGAGCCTGGGTGGCGGACCATAGGATGATCACACGGATTCCCCGGGATCTCCTTGGACAGCACTGGATTGCCCCAGGTGCCCCCAAACAATCCACCCAGATGCGTGTTAAAGTAGCCACCTTAAGTAAATCCTTAGTTAACAATAATTCTCACAACTGTCATGAATCACTCACCCAAACCACGTCTACGAGCATAGCATAGAGTAAACATAACATAGAAGTAACTCCCAGGGTTTGAATAAAAGGACAATAGGTACTACCTCAACATCTACTTCCCAGAACCCACAAGTTAAACAGATCCTATTCATGCAATGTTTGGGGTTTGAAGCTAATGCATAAAAACTGGGTAATAAAGGGGTATGATCAAAGTGTTACTTGCCTTGCTGACGTTCTGCAAACCCTAGAGACTCGTAGTAGCATGCTTCGCACTTCGGAAATTCTATCGCAAACAAACAATAGCATACATAAGCACTCAAGCATAGATGCAAGGGGTAAAACTCAGATGAGAAAGTCCAAACTGAAAGTTCAACTGCAGTGCTTCGGTTTGAAAAAAGAATCAATCAAATCGGAGCTATGAAACTCAAACTACGATCAAAGGAAGTTCGAATTCAAATCTGCTTGAAACCAAATTTTAATTTGTCAAAACCGTGTTCAAGTTGATTAACTGGAAAGAGGGGTTTGAGATGAAGGCTTTGGCATTGGTTTCACTGATTTGGACAAACAGTCGAAAAGTTGCGAGCGTTTGAAGACCAGGGGCTAATCTGCAAAAAAATAATCACGGATAGGTCCCTGGCCAAAAATAAAATAAAAAGAAAAGACTAACAAATGAACGTTCGCTAGCAGAGACGAACGGACGAACGCGTTCACGAACTAAGGCATTCGGGTGAACGTTCGCTAATTAGCAGAACCGAAAAAAACTGATCTAACCGATCCAAAACGAAAAACCAAAAAAAACCGGCGATGACAGCGGTTTTTACCGGTTCCTCGAGAAAACTGGCGGTGGCGAGGCGAGATCCAGCGAGGCGGGGCTCCGGCTGCGATGCGGCTTGGCGCAGGCGGCGGGAGGCGGCGGAGTGGCGGCGCGGTGCAGCGGGGCGACGGCGCGGGGCAAGCGGCGGCTGCTGCTGCGGAGGCGGGCAGCGGTAGTGGTGAGGGAGGGGGCCCGGGCTCGGCTTTTAAAGCCTCAGGGAGGGCGGCGGCTTGGAGGAGGGGCCGGCCCGGGGTGGAGTCCGGCTCGGACTCCCCCTCGACGTCCGTGCCGAGCACGGCGGCACGCGGGAGGAAGGCGGCGGCGGCTTGGGCTGCGGCCTGCTCGGCTAGGCCTTCGGCCCAGTCGAGCGGGAAACCTTTTTTTAATAAATAAATTCCGCCAAAGAGAAGTCCTAATAAAATATACAAAAATATCTAGAAATGCAAAAACAATTTTCACCGTCTAAATAAAATATTTAGAACAAAGTGAACATTTTTCTGGCCAAATAATGCAATTTTGAAAAATGCAATTTTTCTCTAATTTGAATAAATTAGCAATAAAATCCAAATAAAATATTTATTTGATTTTAAAAGTTTTCCTCTGATATTCCTCTTTTTTTAAGAAGTCATATTATGTTCTCTCTTTTATTTTTAATATAGGAAATATTTGGAGAGAAAAATATTAAAACCAAATTGATCCACTTCTCATATTTGAGAAAAAAATCAAATATGAAAATAAAATCTCCAACTCTCTCCTTGGGTCCTTGAGTTGCTTAAGATTTCTAGGATCACAAACAAAATGCAATTAAAATATGATATGCATATGACGTCCTATGTATAACATCCAAATTGAAAATTGGGATGTTACAAACCTACCCCCCTTAAGATGAATCTCGCCCTTGAGATTCGGGTTGGCTAGAAAATAGGTGTGGGTGGTCCTTCCGTAGGTCTTCTTCTCATTCCCAGGTGGCTTCATCCTCGGTAGGGTGGCTCCACTGAACTTTGCAAAACTTGATAATCTTGCTGCGGGTAACTCGGCTGGCAAACTCAAGAATCTTGAAGGGTTTCTCCTTGTAGGTCAAATCACTTTCCAACTGAATTGCTTCCAGGGGCACTGTATCTCTCAGAGAAATATCAGCCATCTCTGCATGGCACTTCTTCAACTGGGAAACGTGAAACACATCATGAACTCCTAACAGTCCTTCGGGTAACTCCAACTTGTAGGCAACTTCTCCCATACATTCCAACACTCGATATGGTCCTACAAATCTCGGGGCTAACTTTCTCTTAACTCCAAAATGTTTAACTCACAGTGGTGACACACGAAGATATGCTCGGTCTCCAATCTCATAGACTACCTCCTTACGTTTGGTGTCGGCATAACTCTTCTTCCTGGACTGAGCTACCTTCAGTCTATCCCGAATGAACTTAACCTTCTCTTCAGACTCTTTGATCAGATCTGGTCCAAACAACTGACGGTATCCAACTTCATCCCACATTAGCGGTGTCCTGCACCTTCTTCCATACAAAGCTTTGAAAGGTGCCATCTTCAAACTAGCTTGATAACTGTTGTTGTATGAGAACTCTGCGTAGGGCAAATTATCATCCCAACTAGATCCATAATCTAGCGCATAGGCTCTTAACATGTCCTCCAGAATCAGATTTACTCTCTTGGTCGGTCCATCAGTCTGCGGATGAAAGGCCGTACTGAACTCTAGCCTGGTACCCAAAATATGGCGCAACTGATTCCAAAACTTCGAGGTAAACTGTGTTCCTCTATCTGATACGATGGTCCTCGGAACTCCGTGCAGACATACGATCCTGGTCATATATATCTAGGCCAACTTCGCGCTTGTATAAGTGGTTTTCACTGGGATAAAGTGGGCTACCTTTGTCAAACGATCAACTACTACCCAGATTGAATCATACCCCGATCAGGTCCTAGGTAATCCGGTAATGAAATCCATGCCAAGTTTGTCCCACTTCCATTCGGGTATCGGCATAGGCTGTAGCAATCTTGCTGGCTTCTGATGTTCTGCCTTCACTCTCTGACATACATCACACATTGCTACATACTCGGCAATATCCTTCTTCATCCCTGTCCACTAGAAACACTCCTTCAAATCCAAATACATCTTGGTGTTTCTGGGGTGAATCGAGTATGACGAGTTGTGAGCTTCCTGAAGTATTAACTTCCCGATCTCCGCGCTATTGGGCACATAAACACGATCCTCAAACCATAAAGTTCCATGCCCATCCTCACGGAAACCTTTGGCTTTTCCTTTATTCATCTTCTCCTTTATCTCAGCAATTTCCTTGTCATCCTTCTGAGCTTCTCGGATCTTTCCCAATAACATAGACTGAACCTCCATTGCTGCAACAAAGCCTCTTGGAACTATCTCCAAACGAAGTTCCTTGAGATCGTCAACTAACTCTTGCGGTAATCCTCCGCTTATGAGGGTATTGAGATAACTCTTCCGGCTCAAAGCGTCTGCTACGACATTGGCCTTTCCTGGATGATAGTGTAGCTTCATATCATAATCCTTTATGAACTCCAACCATCTCCTCTGCCTGAGATTTAGCTCCTTCTGGGTGAAAATGTACTTCAAACTCTTGTGATCCGTGTAAACATCACATCTATTTCCAATCAAAAAATATCTCCAGGTCTTGAGCGCATGTACTATGGCTGCTAACTCCAAATCATGCATGGCATAATTCAACTCATGGGTCTCAACTGACGTGAAGCATATGAAACAAGTCTTCCGTCCTGCATAAGTACACCTCCAAGTCCAAAGCGAGAAGCATCGCAATACACTTGGAAATCCTTGTGTATATCCGGAAGAATTAGCACTGGGCTGTAACCAAACGTTTCTTCAACTCCTGAAAACTGTCTTCACACTCCTCGGTCCATTTAAACTTGGTGTCCTTTTTCAACAACTCTATCATGGGTTTCGCAATCTTCGAAAAATTCTCAATGAACTGTCTGTAGTATCCTGCGACTCCTAGAAAACCGCGGATCTCTCCAACTGAGGTGGGTGCCAACCACTTAGTGACTGATTGAACCTTGGTAGGGTCTACTGCTGTACCTTCTTGATACGTCTCCAACGTATCTATAATTTTTGATTGTTTCATGCTATTATATTATCTGTTTTGGATGTTTATGGGCTTTATTATACACTTTTATATTATTTTTGGGACTAACCTATTAATCGGAGGCCCAGCCCAAATTGCCGTTTTCTTGCCTATTTTAGTGTTTCGAAGAAAAGGAATATCAAACAGAGTCCAAATGGAATGAAACCTTCGGGAAAGTTATTTTTGGAACGGAAGCAATCCAAGAGACTTGGAGTTTACATCAGGGAAGCTTTGAGGTGGCCACGAGGCAGGAAGGCCCGCCTGCCCCACTGGGCGCACCCCCACCCTCGTGGGCCCCTCGTGGCTCCCCTGACTGACTTCTTTCGCCTATATATGTCCATATACCCTAAAAACATCAGGGAACAGAATAGATCGGGAGTTCCGCTGCCAGAAGCCTCTGTAGCCAACCAAAACCAATCTAGACCCGTTCCGGCACCCTGTCGGAGGGAGGAATCCCTCTCCGGTGGCCATCTTCATCATACCGGTGCTCTGCATGATGAGGAGGGAGTAGTTCACCCTCGGGGCTGAGGGTATGTACCAGTAGTTATGTGTTTGATCTCTCTCTCGTGTTCTTGAGGTGGTACGATCTTGATGTATCGCGAGCTTTGCTATTATAGTTGGATCTTATGATATTTCTCCCCCTCTACTCTCTTGTGATGAATTGAGTTTTCCCTTTGAAGTTATCTTATTGGATTGAGTCTTTAAGGATTTGAGAACACTTGATGTATGTCTTGCATGTGCTTATCTGTGGTGACAATGGGATATCACGTGATCCACTTGATGTATGTTTTGGTGATCAACTTGCGAGTTCTGTGACCTTGTGAACTTATGCATAGGGGTTGGCACACGTTTTCGTCTTGACTCTCCGGTAGAAACTTTGGGGCACTCTTTGAAGTTCTTTGTGTTGGTTGAATAGATGAATCTGATATTATGTGATGCATATCGTATAATCATACCCACAGATACTTGAGGTGACATTGGAGTATCTAGGTGACATTAGGGTTTTGGTTGATTTGTGTCTTAAGGTGTTATTCTAGTATGAACTCTATGATAGATTGAACGGAAAGAATAGCTTCGTGTTATTTTACTACAGACTCTTGAATAGATCGATCAGAAAGGATAACTTTGAGGTGGTTTCGTACCCTACCATAATCTCTTCGTTTGTTCTCCTCTATTAGTGACTTTGGAGTGACTCTTTGTTGCATGTTGAGGGATGGTTATATGATCCAGTTATGTTATTATTGTTGAGAGAACTTGCACTAGTGAAAGTATGAACCCTAGGCCTTGTTTCAACACATTGCAATACCGTTTGTGCTCACTTTTATCATTAGTTACCTTCCTGTTTTTATATTTTCAGATTACAAAAACCGTTATCTACTATCCATATTGCACTTGTATCACCATCTCTTTGCCGAACTAGTGCACCTATACAATTTACCATTGTATTGGGTGTGTTGGGGACACAAGCACTACAAAAAATACACTTCCGTGATGATACGTGTTTGTCACAGTAGGTCGCGTTTTCTGTCATGCATGTACATCCATGACAAATTTATGACAGAATCAAGATAGTCATACCTGTGCTATCGTAGAAGTGTTCCATGACATTACCAAAATTATCATCACGGAAGTGTCCACTTCCATGACGATAAATCACGCGTCACAGAAGTGCTTTCGTCAAGGGTGACCGACACGTGGCATCCACCGTAAAGGAACACCGTTAAGCTATCGGGTCGGGTTTTGGATCCGATAACCCATTAACAGCCCCGTCCAATGGGGATTTTCCACGCGTAAAATCATCATTGGCTGGAGGAAACACGTGTCGGCTCATCGTTGGGACAGATGTCAACCACTCATTGGATGGAAGGCGCCTATGATACGTCAACACGTGGCACGGCCCAACAGAGGCCCATTCCTGTGAAAAGGCTGGCCCATTTGACTTGGTCAAAAGTTGGCGGGCCGGCCCATGGAAAGCCTGTTAACGGCCTGTTCGAATATAGCCCATTTACAGCCCGCTAACCCAAGGCCCGTTACACCCTATCCGAATTAGGCCCAGTAGCGTCATCTGGGCCATCCAATATGATTCCAGCCCGTTTTCACTTCTGGCCCATGTATGACCCATGACGTCTTTCGGCCCATACGAGGCCCTATGTAACTCTTGGCCTACTAACGGCCCATGGTGAAACTAGCCCGTAATGAACAGTGTATCACTTTACACCCATTAACGGCCTGTGGTGAAACTGGCCCGTAATGAACAGTGTATCACTTTATACCCATTAACGGCCCGTTATTCCGTTGGGCCATTTCCAACCCATGTTATCTTTCGGCCTTCTCATAGCCCATTTATTCTTGGGCTCATTTCCAGCATTCGTTTACTTACGACCCGTTACTGTCATTTTTTGCTTGTGGGCCAAATTCAGCCCGTGGTTACAGTCGGCCCGTTTGTGGTCCGTTAATACGTTGGGCCGATTTCATAGCGTCATCAAATACGGCCTATTAGCGATGTCCCGTTATGGTCGGCCCATCAACGGATGATTCCCACTCTAGCCCCGTTTACGACCATAATGCGGTCTGTTTGGCCCATGTTTGGCTAATCGATTATATGGCCCGTATAAGGCCCATTGATAATACGACCCGCAGAAGGCCCATTGTTTCTACGGCCCGTAGAAGGCCCATTGTTTCTATGGCCCGTAGAAGGCCCACTGTTTCTACAGCCAGTAGGAGGCCCAATGTCACTACAGTAAATAGTAGCCCATGGTTATTGTGGCCTAGTTTTAAAAAATAGCTTATTGCAGCCACTAGCTAACCGCGGAAAAAGAATTGCAATGACTACAAGCAAACAAATAAACAAGACAACAAGGAAATAAATAAGCAAGCAACTAACGCTAGGCTATCACGACTATTAGACATATTACATCCACTGGGCATCAAAGTTCGCCACCAGTGCAAATATAGGGAACAAAGCAGCATATCATATACACTGGTTGTCAAAGTTGGCGACCAGCACAAATAAACGCTGCAGCAAAACAAATCCAGAACTAAAACCACTTCAGAAGATCTCAAGAAACAATATCCTGGGTACCCATAATGCTGGCAAGATGCTTAGCAAGCTTATTAACTTTCTCTTGTTTGGCGCTTAAATCCTCCAGCGCTTGCTGTTGCACCAGAAAATATGCATCTAAATTCTGCAGGGACTTCCTCAGTCCTTCAGCTTCCCGTCGCAGCACATCTGATCGATGTCTTTCAACTTGAAGTTGAGACTCAATAAGACGAACTGATTCAGGCAGCGAGTTCGAAGAGCTTGTGCCAGCAGTACTGGCTAGTAACTTGAACACTACATAAAGACAGGACTTTTGGGTTCTCTCACTGTCGTCAAGATAGTTTTTATCAGCTTTCTTGGAGACCAACAGGGATGTCTCACTATCTCGAACCTTATCTGCATTACTTCCTTTACCATTGGATAACACGGTACTGTTCTCCAATGTTTTGTCCGCATTCTAAAAGAGAAACAAGCAGACACATCACATGTTTGCCATGTTGTATATGAACCTCATTTTGCTAAATGAGTTCAGTAGTAAAGTGGACAGGATAACAGCATGAAACAAACATATATCTATGTACCATGGTCACTTTATGGTCTATATCATTCTAGTTTTTGTTGCCAAATCAAGATAGAGACACAATTCAAATAATATTTGTTCAAGACAAAGCAGAATAGACAGAATATAAGTGTGGGTAACTATAGAGCAATAACAACACTTGTAATGTGCATGACATGAGAACATAACTGTTATTCAATTGAAACTGAAATCAACATAGAGCAGGTTACAACAGCAAACCAGTTAAAGAAACAGGTTTAAAACATACCTGTTGCGCCATTGGAGTTTCAATTCCATCCTTCAAATTTGAAAATAGTTGGTATGAGTAAATACAGTCATGCAAGAGCAAAGGAGTATGAACCATAGCTACAGAACCTGACCTGAGAACAAATCTTCTTCTCCTTTAAGCGTTGAGTTGGGATTCGGAGTGGTGGTCCTCATGCTTTGGGCACTGCAGTTCCCTTACTAACTGCTCGTGTTTGGGTGCTCTGTGGTGGAGACGGTGCTGTGTCAACTGGAACTGGGTTACTATCTGCCGGGGTTGGGGTTATAATGGGTGTAGCTGGTTCTCTGTCCAACTGGGTAGGGGTACAATCTGCGAGAGTCTAGGTTATGTGTGGTGGATCTGGTCCTTGGGCAAGTACAACCATGGTTCTATCTGCATCAACTGGTAGCACTATCTTTTCTGAAGACCGTGTTGTTACTCCCTTAGATACTGCCATCACGCTCTCCAATTCAAATGGCTGATAAACAAGAAAAGTAATTGAAAGTATAGACATTGTATGATAGACAGGTGCAATGGATAGTGGGGAATAAAAGAGGGCATGAAATAATTCATATTTATGTTGTCTAACCAAACAGGATAGCATGACACAATTTCACATATATGATGGCTAACTAAACAGGATAGCATGACACAATTTCACATTATGATGGCTAACTAAAAAAGATGGAAAGACATAGTTCAAAATATGAGACTATGTAAACATGATGACATGACATAACTATATAATGTGTTTATTAAATAGGTTGGCATGCCATAATTCACATACATTCACGGATAGAATGCCATAATTCAAAATATGATGACTGTAAACACTAAACCGGATGAGATGATATAACTTTATGATGTCTTTATTAAATGGGTTGCCATGCCATAATTCAGATAGATGATGTGTATGTACTATGTAAACATGATGGCATGATATAATTCAAATATATGATTTATATAGTAAGCAAGTAAGCAGATGGCAATCCATATATGATGTAAAAACTAAGCAATGCAAGACAACATGCATGACATGGGTAATATAACCCTGCCAAGTTTGATCATAGACCTCAGGGGGAAAATAGGACTGGTCATCAATCTCTGAATCCTCCTCTGAGGGGCTCTCTGTAACCAGCAAGATGTCTGCTTCAACAGGTAGCATTGTCTACTCTGAATACCTTGTTTTCACTTCAGATACTTCCATCACCGCTTCAAATGGCTGATGCACAGGAAGAGTAGTTGAATATACAAACGTTGTCGACAAATGGAACACGTAATACAAAAAATGATAGCATGATATAATTCACATACATGATGATTGGCTAAACAGCATGGCATTGCATAATTCACATATATAATGCCTTTGCAACAATATAGCATTGTATAATTCACATATATAATGTCTTGCAACAAGATGGCAATGCATAATTCACATATATGGTAATTAGACACTAAACAGGTGGCATTCACACAAAGCATGTCTAAACTAATCAAATGACATAGCAATGCGAGACACCATACACATGATATGAGCAACATAACCCTGCCAAGTTAGAGCATACACCTCGGGGGGGGGGGGGTGGATAGGACTGGTCATCTGTCTTTGAATCCTCCTCTGAGGAGCTATCCGTAACCAGCGAGATATGCGCTTCGTCAGATAGCATAGTCTGCTCTGAAGACCTTGTTTTCACTCCAGAATTTGCCATCACCATGTCAAATGGCCGATGCACACGAAGAGCAGTTGAATGTAATAACATTGTTGACAAATGTAATATGTAACAAAAAAAGGATGGCCTGATATAATTTACATATAAGATGACTGGCTAAGCAGGATGGCATTGCAAAATTCACATATATGATGCCTGGCTAAACAAGATGGCGTTGCATAATTCACATAAATGATGAATAAATTAACAGATGGCATTCACACAAAGGATGTCTAAACTAAGCAGATGACATATTTGATGTATAAAGTAAGCAATGCAAGACACAGTATGCATGATATAACCAACATCAGCATGCCAAGTTAGAGCGAAGACCTCAGGGGGTAAATAGGAGTTGTCTTCTCCTTCTGAATCCCCCTCAGAACATATATCTTCCTCTCGATTACAATCCGAAATGCGTGGAGGGGGGGCTGCCTTTGCGCCTACCATGGAGCGACGTCTGCATGAAATTTTATTGCCACGCAAGGCTCGTCTCTTTTGATCTACATGTTCAGTTCCATTGTTTACAATAACTGTCATGCATAGGAATAGAACATAGTGAGATTATGTAAGGAGTGCATGCAGAAATCCAGAGTGATGGTAGCAACCTGTGGATAGACCCAAAACCAATAATAGCAGGCAGATAATGGCTTCAGTTAAAAAATACAGATAATGGCTTCTTTACTGTTTGTTTCCCACCCAACATGAAACTCATAGTAGACACCGGAGATTAACCAGATAGTAGATAGATACTATTGATAGCGGCCCCGATATGTACCCCACAACCATTTAAAAACTCAAGTTTGACCATTAGTTTGGAGCTGACTCAGAGTCTAATCGGTGAACAGGACGATAAAGTAGCATGTAATATTAAGGGCCTCTTTGATTCATAGGATTGCAAAAACACACGAATAGGGAAAACATAGGATTGGAATGGCATGTCCATTGGATCCCTATAGGATTTGAGTTTGTTTGATTGTGTCACGGGAAAAACATAGGATTTCTTCCAAGAGGTTGGAGTGGATGTTGGAATTCCTGTAAAATGTAGTACAAATGAATCCTTAGGAAAAAAATCCTACAAGATTCAATCCTACGAATCAAACAACCAACGTAGGAAAAATTCCTAAGGATTCCAATCCTTCAAAGATCCTATGAAAATCCTTTGAATCAAAGAGACCCTAAGCGATGCATAACGTAAGCCGACACGAAAGAGTGCGACCTCTATTGCGGACCCGTATAGTCCTCGAGGTCATCTGCTCGGTTGATGATGGTAGTGTAGTTTTCATGGCTGCCAGCGGCGGGGAAGAAGATCTGAGGCGGCGAAAGACAGTCTGGAGGCCGGATCCCTGCTGTGCTGGACCCTTCTGTCGTTGGAGCAGCTGAAGCTGGGGTGGACGATGGTGCAGCAGGAGTGGGACAAACCACGCAAGGTTTTCTTTGACAACTATCTATAAGATAAGTAATTCTGTAAGGGCTCGTTTCAATTGGAGGATTCCAACAATGCAGGGATAGGAAATAGACAGGAATATGATAGGAATGCACGTGCAAAACAGAGAATTTAAAAACACAAGATTTCTGCCAATCTGGGTTTTGGATTCACAACAATTGGAAGATCATAGGACGCAAAGAAGCATGGTGATATTAAGTCAAACCACAAGAAAATGTACGGTTATTATGCTATTATGCTACTATCTCTTAGTCTTGTGCTTCATGAATAGGAATTTGAAAAGGAGGACAAGTGAAAATTAAAATTCCTACGTTTTTTCTTTCAAGGAGACACTAAAGGAACAAATCCGTGTGCTTAGTGGACAATATATATAACATGTAGAGTAAAAAAGAGATGCAACAAGTGTACAACCTCTTTGGCGAAGCCATGTCGATCTCAGCATGATTGGGTTGGCCGGTGAGGATGCTCTGGCTGACTTCGCTGTCGGAGGAGGGGAAGAAGATCTTAGGCGTCTGGAGATGGAGCCCGAGGTGCTGCTCCGCTGTGATGGAGGGTTTCATCGTTGGAGCAGCTCCGGTGAGTTGTACGACGCCTAGGCTGAAGCAGGACAAGAGAGACAATGAACAACGTTAACCTGAGTGGAATTCTAATAGCATCTCCAATACATGACGTAAAATACATAAACACAAAGTGCTAGATGTAAAATACAACAACCGCTCATCTTTGAACTTAACTGTCGAAACTGGATTTAACTGTCGAAACTGAACTTAACTGTCGAAACTGAACTTAACTGTCGAAACTAAATTTTGCTGTCGAAACTGAACGCACTAGCAAGGTGAGGCTACATGTCGGTCGACTGACTTTTTCATCTCTGGTCAGTCGATTTTGCAGCCGTTCGATACGAAATCAAGGGCCTTCGGTTCATCTTCAACCTCCACCCCCTGAGCCAGCCAAACAGCAGCCCCCCGCCGCCCGCGGCTGGCGGTGCACCGCCCCACCCGCCCCAAAAACACTCCCCACCGCCGGTCCGCCGCCGCCCCGGCCATCCCTCTAGGCCCCCCTGTGCCGAGCTTTTTCTCCGGCAATCCCCACGCCACCGCCCCGCCACCGCCCCGCCACCGCCTGCGACCATCGCTGCCATCCTGAACCCTAAGATAGATAGTGGGGTACCTCTCCGGCGAGCCCCCCTCCCCGCTGCGGCTGGTTCTTCCTTCACCCCGACGGCATCAGAGTGAAGTGTAGCTAAATCGGAGAAGTATCGCAAGCAAGAGCAAGAGCGAGAGCAGCAGCGCGAGCAACAACAATAGCAAGAGCAGACCAGGCAGGGGACCGAGAGCAAGAGCAGAGCAGCAGCGTGAGCGAGAGCTAAAGCAACAGCAGGTCCTACTGATGTGGACGTCATCACCGAGGGAGCGATGCCGTGGAGGAAGTGGCCGGCGCCGCCGCCGTGGATGGAGCCGCGCCGTGTCCGCTAGGGACCGAGCGCCGGCAGCACCGTGAGATCAAAACAAGAAGAAAATGCGGCGATTAGTGTACAACCTCTTTGGTGGTGCCGATTAGGTCGCAGCTTCATCCGAGGAAACGATGATGATGATGCTCTTCCGGTGGTGCAGGTGAAGACGACGGTGTGGGAATGGAGGTGGCGCGAAAGACGAGGGGAACGTCGGGGCAGCTCCTTGGAGGTGGAGGACGGGGTGGCTGAACCGGCGGGACGATGAGATCGATGACGGATCCTCATCCGGTACGGTGGATGAGGGACGTCAAGGTGTTGCTGTGGACGACGTCGTCGGGGAAGAGGCTTCGGCTGGGTTGCGGACGGAGCAGGGTGTGGGGTTTCATCGCGGGTTTCGCGGCCTCGGTGTACGAATGGGTGGGCGGATGGGATGGCAGTGGGGAACCATGGCTTAGAGACGCGCTTGTCCGAAATGTGGGGTAAGTTATGAAAGTACTCCCACCGATTTGAGGTGGTTCTTTCGGTTCAGGGGTACCACGGGCATTTCGCGTGTCGGGATTTCACGGGAGTTGGGAGTCTTCGCGCGCGTTGTAATTTCGGAATAGCAAGGCACGGGTTGAGATGGAGGGAGTTTTCAGAGCACAACAAGACAAAGATATATCTTAAATATTTCGGGCTAACAAGGCGCGGGTTGAAATTTCCGGACAAGCCTAACACGTACTGTACCAAATCAATGCGCCCTACAAATGTCATTCAAAACTTCGAATTCATGTTATGTTCAATTAAAATATTTTGCTACGTGTATAATGCATGCAACCTACTACTCAAATGAACATTTTAGTGCATTCCAAACGTATATACTACCGCTTCAATATGAACTAAATTTGAATTCATTTCTCTATTTGAATAAGATCTACAGTAATGATTGTTGTGAAGTCAAAGCATTTGAATTCGTTTATATGTTTTAATAAGATCTACAATCATCATTATTGTGAAGTTAAACCATCGTTTGTGTATTATCTTCACAGCACACCACATGATTAGTCTCGAGTTACATATGAACTATGTGTACTATATGAACTCAAACTAGATTTTTGAATCCACTTTATTTTGATTTCAAATCACATTACATTTCTAGCTCTAGCTAGATCTTCATAATCTAAACCATGTCTCATATGTATAATGTGTTTATCACATTATGTATGGTGCCCCGCCCCCTACGCCTACAAGTATTTAGATGTGAGTTGCAAACACCACACATTACCACAAATTCAAATAAAATGTGAGAATGTTCGATATATAGTATTGTTTAGATTGTTCGATATTTAGTTGTAAGCTGCAAACGCTACACATTATCACAAATTCAAATATAATGTGAGATTGTTTGATGTATAGTATGGTTTAGATTGTTCGACATTTAGCTGTGAGTTGCAAACGCCATGCATTATCACATTATGGTATAACATGTGCACAACACGTGTATCACCGCTATATTTATGCATGCAATGTTTAAAACACTATGATCTCCTATTCAAATATATGAATCCGCTTTCATATCAAATTATGATCTTTGTTAGTCTCTTACACCCACACAATCCTCTAACCTTTGTAGCTACCACTAACTTTCTCTCGTGCATGCACACGCCCTCCCCCTCCCTCGACATTCTATCCACCGGGCACATTCATTTTTTTCTTTAGGTCATTCTCCCAGAGTCTCCACAACTCCTTTCCGGCACACACCGATCGATAAACCTCTCCAGCGATGCCTGCCTACAACATACAAACATACCTTCAATCTCCTCCTTTATGTGTCCTTGCCTCGTGTCTCTCATACGGTCAGACACACGTGTAAACTCTCGCCCCTCTTTTCATCGCTCTCACAACCGCACACTTATCCCCCTATCTAGCTAGTAGTTGGGCCTCTCGCACCACCTCCTAGCTCCATTCTCTCTGTCTATCCGTCTCGCTGGGCCTTATTTGCCTCTAACAAATGGACATACACCGACCGATCTCTCGCTATACATATATCTAGCTAGGTCCTTATAACTCGTTTTTACCCACACATCAATCGATCTACCTCATTAGTTGTGTCTCTCCCTTCCTCCGACAAACAACAATTGATCTACCGATCAAGTTAGGTTTGCTTACCAAACACATGGTTCCCCTTCATAATCCATGGATGCGTCCCGACAGATCTATCACACACAGGAACACACAAAAACACATCCCCACTCTTATTGATAACATTGCAGTTCCACCCTCAGTTTGTCTAGTAGGCCTCTCCCACCATCTTCGAGAAGCAACTCCATCACCCATCCAGCACTCTACCCCTCTCCCTCCCTCCCTCTCTCCTCTCTCTCTCCCATCATATTTCCCGTCCTTCAGTTATGTATGGATGTCGATCAATCTCCCTCAAGACATAGCTGGGTCTCTCCTTCTCAAAACATATACGAGTCGTTCTACCTCTATAGTTAGGCCTCTGCCTACCCCTCCCACCACCCCCTCCCCCCACACACTGATACATCGAGCGCTCTAGTCATGTCTCCCTGCCACACACAAACTTGATGAGTGCCCTCTAACGTTCCGGTAGGCCAGTCGCCCTATATCTTTGACTTGTACACACACACACACAATTTCGATGGCTCTCTTCATCGATCTCGCACCCACCCACTTGATCCTTTCTTCGACTCTATCAATAGCTATGACCCCTCCCTCTCTTCTCGTGGATTGCCCGACCCTCTATGTATGATATGGATAGGCCTCCATTTCACACACATTGCATGCACAATTTTGTTTGAGATGTCATTGACACATATTCCCACAAATAATTCACGAAATCAACCCCCACCCCACCCCCACCCCAAAACAAAAAACACTCACGAACGCGGTTTGTATCTCTCTCACACACCCATGTAGGTGGGGGACGTGCACGGAGAGAAGAGGTGCATGCACGGCGCACGTACTCCCGTCTCTTTCCCAACCACACCCGCGCGGGTACATGGTGGAGCTCATTTCTGAACGAAAAAGGCAGCCCACATGGTAATTTGGCACGTGTATTGGTTGTCCACTTGGTGGAGGGAGGATCTTCTACCACGGATGAACAAAAAAATTGCGATTTGACGTGTTATGTTAAAAAAAGAGGCAAACCATGTGGGGCCTACCTTAGAGGCAAGGCTCCATACACTGGAGTACTTTTGATGTGTCCCGTCAACTCGCAGAACAAGGAGAAGCTTGCTTAGTACGCCGTCTCCCCCGCCCACGGGCGCGGTGGCTCGTAGGATGAGGTGAAGCTTGCTTACTACGCCGTACGCCCGCTGCCTCGCCCATGCGCGCGGTGGCTCGCAGGACGAGGAGAAAAATTTACTACTCCCTCCGTTTACTCCTCGTTCCTACTACCTTGGTTATAGAGATTATATCATATTGTTTGGAATATATATGTCCTTTAGTAGATTTCAATATGAACTACTAGTACATACTCCAAACACTGATGTATATAGATGTATTTTAGAGTGTAGATTCACTCATTTTGCCCCGTATGTAGCACTCTCCCTCGCCCCTCGACCCTCGCCCACGTGGTGGATGTGCATCAATTCATTTGGTCTCATATATCCAGAACGATATATACTGCACTACCATTATTGCTTGACTTCCCGAAGAGGCGAAGAGCCAATCGCAAGGTTAATATTTTGGAGATGCCAAGCGCAAGGTTATAGGAGAACGAGTAGTAGGTGCCACGTCATTTATAAATAAAGTTTTTTTATTCACTAGCACGTATGCAATATGATAGGTTCATATGGAGAGAAAAGGAAACCGCTCCGCTATACATAGTTAGGACGGGCCAGCCTACACGGTTGCTTGCTGGGGTTGCTCTCTTCACACTCTCTCGCACAAAACGACTGTGGCCACATCTCTAACATCCTGGCGGATCACGTCCGCTTGGGGAAGGGGTGGATGCTTAGTGTAGATGCAGTGGCCGTCACCGACGGCGAAAACCCACTGTCGGCACGTCCCGATCAGGGATCCCCGCTGTTCTTTCTCACAAAGCCGATGAGGTTGCCTTCGTCCCTTGCTCACTGCCATGACGTGGGCAGTTGCCGCCTCCCGCCGCCCTCATCATGGTTGAGCTACGTCCCTCAGGTACAACTCCCTTTACAGCCGGCTTGCACCACTGCTCTAGCTGCCCACATCACTCCCTGTGGATATTTCTCTACTTCTTTGCATAGGCCAATGAGCCGACAAATCACATAGACCCAGCAGTTAGTTGGACGGACGAAGCAACCATCACTCTTGCGCCAGTGAGAGGTCGCGTCCGCTCTGCCCGGGCATGAATGCGGCACCGATTCTTTAGAGCGGCGCTGACCGTTTCAGGCGGGAAGCGCGCGCGGGTGATGGAGGGGCTTTGGTTGGGCCAGGCTGGTCAGGAGCGGGCGTGGCAGTTGTCCACATGTTCCTACCGGACACGCCCGGAAACGAGAGGATGCACCGACTCTCGCGGCTAAAATCGTACACTACACAACATCTCTCTGTAGGAGTAGGCCGATCTGTCGCTCTCTCTAACACACACACACACACACACACACCTTGGTCCCGTTGCACCTTCTAACGTGACTTATTACACCTAGACGGAGGGAGTAGTAAGTATACGAGATACGGTGACACACTGACTTAAGTCGAATACAAGTGCCAAAGTTTGTGTGCATGTTATAATAAGGATTCACTTAAAATAGTACGTGAGCGAACAAAGGGATCAATTGGACAGTGTTCCCGAGCAGTAGCGAGATGTGTGAGGTAAGATACACCGCTGGCGCTTTTAATTTTTCTTATTAATTTGTTTGTTTCACCCTCTAACTGGTGGGACCCAACGTACTACATGGAGAGAGGTAAGGTGACTAAGGCTGCATTATTTCTGCACCACTGTGGATAGTCTTACCACCAAAGCCACATGACACGATTATGATTGAAATCCCAATGACTCCCACACACACAAAAAAACACGGCATGCTTGTCACACGAATGCAGGAATGTATAAAACGTTATTTCCCTCTCGTTGAACATAACGGGAGGGTTGTGTAGCTGGTTAGCCTGTTCGCTCATCAAACTTGAGGTCTCGGGTTCGATAACTACACTTGAGCATAATTTGTGCCAGGAGGATTCTTTGACTGGTCAAAATGTTTTCTAGGGTTTGCACGCTTCACACTCTCTCTCCAGTATATATATACACGATGGAGCCTCAGCGCTTGTAGTTGCTCTCTTCACACTCTCTCGCCCTCTCCTGCTGGAGCCTCAGCGCTTGTAGTTGCTCTCTTCACACTCTCTCGCCCTCTCCAGATCTAAACAAGACTTCGTTGGCCTCTCTCTCCCCTCACTGCTACTTAAAGAGCCGGTAGGATCCGTCCGCCGGGAAGGGTAGGAGGCTTAATGCTATTGCCGTCGGCGAGGGACTACCGGCGTAGCTGTTCACTTTCCACCCAGCGGCGGCGCGGGAGGGCCTCCGACCCCTTCTTCTTCGCCGCCGTCCCGTCGCCCACCGAACCATGCCCCAAGAACCTTAAGGTATAATTTACTTACTCCACATGCATTGCTCTAGCTGCATGTATACCATGAATCTAGGACGTGGTTCAAAGAGGAAAGGAGTGGGGGAAAGTAGTGGGAAAAGTTGTATATAGCATGAATCTAGGATGTGGTTCAAAGAGGAAATGAAGGGGGAAAGTTGTATAGCATTAATCTAGGACGTGGTTCAAAGATGAAAGGAATGGGGGAAAGTAGTGGGGAAAGTTGTATCACATAAATCTAGGACGTGGTTCAAAGGGGAAAGGAAGGGGCGAAAGTACTAGTTCAAAAAGGAAAGGAAGGGACAAGGCTGTAGAGTTTGAGCAGGACTAGATTTGCTGCGCTCACATAGGGAAAGGCGTTTAAAGATAACAAAACTGGGACCAACACAAATATGCTCCTTGGTTGTTTGTTCTTTGTTGCAACAAACTGTGCATGACCACAGTACATCGGTAGATGCACATGGTGCGTCCACTGTCCTGTGCAACTCATTAGCTGTTGTTACTATAAGGCCCTGATTGGTTAAAAACTCCCTAGTCCCTACCTGCTGGGTTCCAAGGACTAAACATGGACTAGAGGTTATTAAATAACATGCTAAAAGACCATGTTGCCCTTAGTAATGAACTAATAGAGACAAGGTGCGATGCGTGGCAGGGGCAACTGTTGGAAAAAGTCCCAAAAAGACTCCCTCGGGGTCTTCTTTCTTTAGTCCCAAATGCCCACTTTTAGTCCCTAAAAGTCCCTCCTCTTTGGTTAGATGGGATTGACACGGAGTTTTTTTAGTCCCTACACCAAAATGACCCTGTAAACAAACACCCTCTAATAATGCCGCTGTAAAATTGATGCAATGCCACAGTTAAAAGCAAATTACATGTTCAACAAATTTTATTGTTAATATAATCTCTATGTTAATATTAATCAATGCCACCGTTTGAGAAATACTACTGTCTTGCTTTCTTTCCCATTTAGATAAGGTAGATGCTTCTTTTTGTTGGCTTTTGTGTCATCCATCGTTATTGACCACTAATTGTTTCCTTTGCACCTCTGTGTAAACAGGGTTATCTGCTTCACCTCATTGCCATTGTGACCTTTTGTTGCACTACACAAAACACTTTTGTTTTAAGAGTGTTTTGTGCAGTTCAACCAAAATGTCACACCGACAATGTTGCTTGATTGCTTGATCTTAGTGGAACTACACAAGAGATCTTACTTCCTATCCGTTAAGGCGGATTTGGTTCAGATCTTCTTCTTGTGAGTTGTTTGAATTCCGCATCATGAGAGGTTAGTACTAGCCTTCTTTCACATGATTCTGCAGTGTGCATTCATATGTTGTGCTACTTGTACGATAATGTTGCTTGATTTTAGTGAACTGCACAAATGGAGACAAGACTTCCAATCTGTATGTGCACCGTAATATCCCATTGAGCTAAGATAAGGATATTTCACAACTGCTGGTCTGTATTTTGCCACTTTCATCAGAAAATTAAGTATAATACTATACTTGTGCTCCCTAATTGACATGCCAAATCTTACATTGAAGGCGAAGCTTGTTTGTTATTGAACCAAGTGATGAAGGGGAGGAACAAGGGGAAGAAAAACAAAAATCAACTCCCGGTGCTGTAATGAAGCACTAGAACTGTGATGACACAAGTAATGATATAGTTTTGCATCTTAATTTATTACTATGGCTGGAACGAGCAATTGTTTTGCCACTGATTGATGCCACTCTTAATGTTATATGTAATTATCTCTACTTGTGCAAACAGGGATCTTCTTTGAAGATACCATATATTTTAGTGGAACTACACAAGAAGATGTTGGAACCATTAAACTAATCGAGGAGTATATAGTAAGCATGGCCACCATCGTAGATAGCAACAGATGGTTCCGGAGAATTGCTTCATCTGTATTATCTACACAATAAGCCTCCTGACAAAGGTTGGTACTCGCCCACTGATTTCATCCATATGATTGAGCTTTGTCATCTCTATTGGTGTTGTGCTACTGTTTAGATACTGTCATGAAAAAGTAGTATTGTCCTTGAGAAGTGCTTCATCTGTGATGTTTTAAATATTTCCTTTCCTTTTTTTTGAGCAAACAATGATGCTAGCATTTAGTAGTCCTCTTGTCTTTGCACAACAGGATCATCTTCCTCTGAAGAAGAATATGGAGTACGTGAAGTGACTAGTTCCAATTATGCCAGGATGAAGAAGCCCTGTCTATCTTATCATCAGAAGGAGCAGTTGAAGGATGGTTACATTACTCCCCACAAGACCAAACTAACTTCAGCTCAGAAGGACTAACAAAATCTCCATTTTTTTCTGTGATGCACGAGTATAATGTTGTTCTAGGATTCTTTTTGGTGAGTTCCATTTTTCAAAAAGTGTGCTCTACATGGACCATGTATGTGCCTGTTAAAACTATCAATTCATAGTACAGTTTGCTCTATACTAATCACTTTTTTGTATTTGTGCAAACATGGGTGCTCAGCTTGATTTCAATGGGAACTGCACAAAATGTTCATGAATACATCGAATCATTCATTTCCACCACAAGAAAGGAGGTGCCGATAAGTTCAAGGCGTTGCAACATATAAGGGCGAAATCATACAAGCTACGCGCGAATTTGGTTGATTTTGGTGGAACTACACAAAAGAACAGCTGGTTTATTTAGCACGAGGTGCCATGTTAATGTCCGAACTGATGGCAAACCCTTTCCATTCCACAATCGTAGGCATTTGACATTTTGGAATGGGACAACCTTGTCAAATTTTGCTCATTGATTTTAGCAAGACATGCATTTGATATTTTCGAATGGGACGCCCTTTGCTGTCAGCAGCGTCGATCAATTTTTTATTTATTCTTTAATTGTGAAGTAAATATTGCCTCTGACATGTGAGTCGCTGAGATGCATAATCATCGATTGTTTTGAATGTTCTCTATGAATTGCTAGGCTTGTGTGTTTGATTGCAATGTATAGAAACGCTAAAAAGCTGCTCAAACTCGTTGTACTCCTTCTATTCCTTTTTACTTTGCATGTTGTGAAAGTGCATACTTTTTTGTATAAGATTGGTCAAAGTAGAGATACTTTGACTGCAGACAAAACTTGTATGCCGACTAGAAAGGACCAGAGGGAGTACATGTGAAACTGCTGCAAACGAGGTGATCACCCTGGGAATAATGCTAGTACGTATTGTTTTGCATGTTCATCCAATGACAGTGATACAGGAATTCGAACTAATCGAAATAAATTCAATCATACACGGTCGGATTTCATATAAACATGCCAGATTTCATTACATTTCATACATTCTTCAACTAAAAAGGGGTGCACTGGAGGTATACTTAATTAACCGAAGCTACCCACCTGTGTCCCGCTGAGACGAACAGAAGCTTCAGTGACTTAACTGCAGGTGCAGTTGCGTAACTGACATGTGGCCTGTTGGGCCCACGTGTCAGTCAGCCAACTGCACCAGCAGTTAAGTAGAAGCAGCGTTATTCTCCAGCAGAACTCCCCGACTCCATGTTGCCGCCAAGAAGCTAACCGGCCGTCAATGGTCAACCCGCCTAGCTTGGCTTCAACAGGAGGATAGCAGCGGTGGCCTTACTTGGACCCGAGCGGCGGCGACCTACCGTGTTCTACTCTTCCTTGTTTTTTGTGTGGCGCGGCCTTGTTGGCAGCGGGGCGGGCCTCGGCAGAGCCGACGATGTCCTCTGTCTTGTTGCTAGTGGGCGGCGCTGCAGTGGAGCGGTGGAAATCCTCCCCCGCGTTGCCGGTAGGGTGGGGCCTCGGCTGAGCCGTCAATGTCCTCTGCCTCGTTGTTGGCATGGCGGGGCCTCAGCGGAGCCGACGGTGTCCTCTGCCTCGTTGTTAGTGCTACGGGGCCTCGGCGGAGCAGGGCCTCGTCGATGCCAGCGGAGCGGGGACTCGTCGGAGCCGACATTGTCCTCTGCCTCGTCCTCGGTCTCGCCAAACAGCGCCTCGCACGCTTCATCGCCCTCTTTGCAAGCCTCTTTGTAGGCGGCCGCAGCCTCCGCCACCTGCATGCGGTACCGCCAGCGCTTGAGGCGGCCCTTGCGGGCGGAGCAGTACGAGTCGAGCAGCGCCTCCCGCTCCGCCCGCTCCACGGTGATCTGCTCCTCCGCCTGCAGGTGCTCCTGGAGGAGATGGTGGTTGTAGGCGGCGTCGGCCTGCGCCTCCCGAAACTGCTCCTGACGCATCTGCCTCACACAGTCCATATATTGGGCACGGGCCTCACCGATGGTCATGGTACAATGCACCGGCGAGGATGGCGCGGAGGAGGGGGTTGGCGTCGGATCGTCGACTACCATGTTCTCCATTGGGACGTCGTCGTCCTCCGGCTGCCTGCCGGCCCGCCGGTCGGCAGCAATGGCTGCCATCTTCTTGTGGTCTATCGGCCGCCCGTCCCGAAGAGCACTAGAGCACGAGGAAGCCATGGTGGGCAATAGTGGTGTGGACAGGAGAAAGGGAACGGATGCGGATGACTGCAGCTATGGCCGGCGCAGCAGTTTATATAGCAATGGTGGGCAGGTGGAGGGACGGACGTGTGGCGCCGGAGTAGCCACCTCGGCAACCGTGTATCATTAATGTGGGCGGCAGATGGACGGACGGATGGCACTTGTGTCGTTTGAAGGCAGAGCAATCGCCTGCACCGGGAAGCGGGGCGGGCGGCGCTGACTGTTTCGGGCGGAAAGCGCGCGCGGTCGAGGAGATGACTTCACTTGGAGAGGATGACAATGGGGACCCGCCAGGTCCATAGCCTCACGTACGCAAGTGCCTCCTTATTATATATATATGTATGTATGTATGTATGTATAAAACTATACTTCCTCCGTCTAGGTGAATAAGTCGCATTAGAAGGTGCATCACGACCTAAGTGCAAGCAAATTGGTGGAAAAGAAGAATATTTATCTCTTCTAAACACAACATTTAATCATAGCAGTTAAGAAGATGCCTTATTAGCTACCCATGCAGGCCATCATAATTCATAGCATGCAAAGCGGTTTTATTTCTTGCCTAATAACCGCATGGACGTGCTGCATGCATTGGTCCTTGCCCGAGCAAAAAAAGGGAGGAAAGGGGTTTCCACGGGAGACAACAAGGCAGAGGTGGAAGCGCTCGCTGGAGTAATTTATTTTGCTCCCCCCTGGTTTCCTGACATCACGGTCCCACACCATTGTCAACCTATGTAGTAGTCAATAAATGAGAGAATTGCACAAGAAGCGGCCGATAGCTGGGACCAAGCAGCTCGAGCAGTATTTGTGTTTTTGAGGTGTGAGCACTACAGAGTTTTTTGATGTTTAGCCCAGATATTAATTTTTCTCCTCTGAACAACAACGAAAACATTGCTGCAGGTATTAACTGGGCGGGCTGTGGCTCGTCTAGCCCAGGCCAGATATCCAACCCAGATATTAATTTTTTTCAAGCTGAAAATGGCTAGCCCAACTATACTTTTTTTAGGAATACCCAGGCAAGGTCAAGTTGTTATTCTCCGCCCCGCTGGGCTGCAAATCTTTCCTAGGAGGGATGCATTAGGCTTAACAAGAAAATGGGCTTTAAGAAATAATAAATGGGATGTAATTATAAAAACTGGGCAGTAACTATAAAAAAATGCACCAAACACGTGATTACTTTATAAAATATTATTTTTGGATATTGAAAATTTTAATTTCATTAATTGTTGCGAGCGCAATGTTTTGTTGGATTTTTACGTAATATAAATTTATATTGAAATTGTATTTAATCTGACTAGAAATTTCGCGATAAAAATATTTCAGATCACATCAAAATGTGGGAGATTTCATTGAATTCTATTTTGAACGGTTGGTTGAAATGGGTTGTACTTTTAACAAACTGTAAATGGGCTGTAGTAAATTCCATTAGAATTCAAAAATGGGCTACACATTCTTACAAATCTCAAATGGGCTATAAGTTCTCTAGCACACACTTCTAGCCTTACTAAGTTGACGTGTCCCCTAAAAAACAGAGTTGACGAGTATGCAAGGCTTTGTCAACTTATAGTCAACACACGGTTCGAGCAGCAGTGGCGGTTGGATGTCCATCCAACGGATGCCGTGCTTCTTCTTCAATCTCGGATATTCTAGCTTCACCCGCCCAAAAAAATGATTCCCCCCTCTGACATCTGGGGCGCACCGTTTCAGAAGCTGACCTGTGGGCCTACTAAGTTGATGTACCAAGGGCTTTGTCAACTTAGTCAATATAAACGATTCTAGCTGCAGTGACCGTATGATGTCCATCCAACGGCTGTAGTGCTTCTTCAACCTCTGGTCTTCTTGCTCCAGCCGCCCAAAGCAGCGCCGGTCGTGCCGCCTGCTCCTGCCTCCCGTGGCCGGCTGTGCTGCCGCAGAGGCCTCACTGCCCCCTACTATTCCCACCGCTGGCCAGGCCCTACAGCGACGGCAGCCTCACACCGCAGCCGAACGAGTGAACCCTCATACTCCTCTCCGCGTGGGCATCCACTGCCCCGTCTTCACCGGCTCCGCGTCGTCCCCTACCTAGGCCTCGCCGTCGTCCATCGCCCTGGTGCTCTCGACGCGGCGTGGTCAACGTGGTCAAGGAACGACTTCCATCGGACATGGACTGTACGTGGAGAGGCTGACAGCTGGGTCCACAGCGGCAGCAAGGAAGTCCTCCTTATTATGCGGAAAATAATGATTCCTCCACCTGACAGCAAGGATCCACCGGACGGGCCTCCAGTATTTTGCGAAAAAATCGTTTCCCCCTGCTGGGACCCACCGGACGGGCCACCGTATTTCGCGAAAAAACGTTCCCCCCGCTGTCAGCTCGGACCCACTGGAAGTGCCTGCTTATTACGCACAAAAAAATGAATAGTCCCCCGGCTAGCTGGGACCCACCTTGCTGGGAGGCTGACTTGTGGGCCTACTAAGTTGAGGGGGATGAAGGGCTTTGTCAACTTAGTCAATATGAACGATTCTAGCTCCAGTGACTGTACGATGTCCATCCAACGGGCGTAGTGCTTCTTCAACCTCTGGTCTTCTTGCTCCAGCCGCCCAAAGCAGCGTCGGTCGTGCCGCATGCTCCTGCCTCTCGTGGTCGGCTGTGCTGCCGCAGAGGCCTCACCACCCCTACTATTCCCACCGCTGGCCAGGCCCTGCGGCGATGACAGCCTCACACCGCAGCCGAAGCAGTGAACCCTCGTAGTCCTCTCCATGCGGGCTTCCACTGCCGCGTCGTCCCCTTCCTAGGCCTCGCCGTCGTCCACCGCCCTGGTGCTCTCCGGACGGCGTGGTCAACATGGTCAAGGAACGACTTCCATCGGAAGAGTACTGTACGTGGAGAGGCTGACAGCTGGGTCCACGGCTACAACCCAGTTTTTTTGTGATTTGCCAAGTAAGTCGCTTTGTCAGGCCTATTGGGCTGCAAATCTTTCAAGACGAGGAGAGCTTTCATTCGGCTGGCCGAGAAAATGGCCCATCAGTAATGAGAAATGGGTTGTACATTTTTAAAACACATCAAACCGGCAATTAGTTTCAAATATATTTTTTTCATTTCAAGATTTTAAATTACATTAATTTTTATGCGTGGAGAATTTGTTAGATTTTATATTGATATACATTTATTTTTAAAATCAGTTTGAATGTGAGTCAAAATTTTGGGATTAAAAACAGTTCGGACCGCACCGAAATATGCAAAATTTCGTATAATTTTTTAACCGTTGCCACAATATGGGCTGTAATGCTAACAAAAAGAATATGGGATCCAAAAAACACCTTAGGAATTAGCAAATGGGCTGTAAATTATTAGAAATAATGGCAGATGGGCTGTATGTTGTTTTCCATAGATTTGAGGCTTTCCTAAAAAAAGGTTGACACACAAGCACTGATTGTTGGATGTCCATCCAACGGCCGTCGTGCTTCTTCAATCTCTGCTCTTCCTGCTCCAGCCGCTCAAAAAAGCGCCGGTGGGACTGCCTGCTCCCTCCTCCTCGCGACCGGCTGTGCTGCCGTGCAGGCCTCACCGCCCAACCATACTCCCATCGCTGGCCTAGCCATCCCTCTACTCACCCACACCTGCTGTTATTCTCTGGTGACGGCAGAGGAACCAGTACACCCTCGTACAGTCGTACTCCCCTCCGCGTGGGAAACAACTGCCAAGTATTCCCTGCCTCCGTGTTGTCCCCTTCCTAGGCCTCGCCGATGTGCACAACCCTGGTGCTCTCGGCGCGGCGTGGTCAACGTGGTCAAGGAACGACTTCCATCGGACATGGACTGTACATGGAGAGGCTGACAGCTGGGTCCACGGCGGCAGCAAGGAAGTACCTCCTTATTACACGAAAAATAATGATTCCTCCACCTGACAGCTGGGACCCACCGGACGGGCCACTGTATTTCGCGAAAAAAACGTTTCCTCCTGACTGCTGGGACCCACCAGCTACATCTTTGCACGCAAGGAAGTGCGTCTGGGCAAAAAAAAATGATTCGCCCCCTGACTGCTGGGACCCACCAGCTACATCTTCGCAGGCAAGGAAGTGCCTGACAGTCGGGCCCCACCTGGTCGAAGCGTACGTAGCGTTGTTATTCTGGTCGTGAACGTGTACGTACATACTGGTCGATGTAGAGGCGCGCACGTGTCGTAGTAGAGGCGCGCACGTGTCGTAGTAGAGGCGCACACGTAGCATGTACACGTACGTACAGCGGCCAGGATGCAAGAAAGAAAATACGGCCACGTATGTGTACATATGGGCGGGGTCTCGAACGCCTACTCACGCATACGTATGGCCAGGGATCGTGTACATGGCTGGGTCGGAATGGAGAAATAGCGCCGTCATCGTGTTCATGGGGAGGCAACGGAATGTGTCGTGTTCATGGGGAGGCAACGGAATGCGTGGGAGCCAACCGGCTGGGTCGGAACGGAATGTGTGGTCGTGTTCATCAGGAGGGCTTGGACGGAACAGGCGATGGAAACGAGGCCTGGCGTATCGCAAAATGGAGGAAACGGCCTTGTGTTCGATCGGCCATGTTCGAAACGGGATCCTGTTCATCGGGAGGGGTCTGGTGTACTGCAAAACGGAGGAAACGGACCTCCTACGGTTGAAACGGGGGTCCTGTTGATCGGGAGGGGTGTGGCATACCGCAAAACGGAGGAAACGGACTTGTGTTGGAGCGCTAGGTCGAAACGGGGGTCCTGTTCATCAGGAGGGGTGTGGCGTACCGCAAAACGGGACTCCACGGGATACTGTTCATCTCCACCGTCGACATCCTCCAGCCTCCACGGGCTCCTGTTCATCTAGCCTCCACAGGCTCCTGTTCATCCAGCCTCCACCGCGCGCTACTCCACCGGCTACTGTTCAACCACCCCTCCACCATCTACTATTCATCCAGCCCTCCACACCATGGGGTCCTGTTCAACCACCCCTCC